>NC_057812.1:650830401-651130401 GCF_018294505.1 Triticum aestivum | reverse complement strand
CATTCAAATAATAATTGACAAAGTGACTTACTGTATCAACTTCGAATGTCTTATCCAGCTTGATGCTGAAGCACCTACCATCAACAAGGAAATTTTGGTCGCATAGGCCGCGCTGATCTTCACAGTGTTCGCACATAATGAAATCTTTTTCGTCGTCAGATGACATTTCCTATGTTCATATAGGTGAAACATTAAACACCTATATCTAGCCAAATATATATTCATCTAACATTTGACATTAATATATCTAACTATATTCATATCTAACAATTGACATTACTATATATTTAACTTTTCAATCGAATTCATCTAACATTCGACATTAATGTAACATTTATATAAACTAAAAATATATAAAAAATTAAATAAACAGAAAAACTCATTAACAAATAATATTTTAATTAGATCATCAAATCTCAGATACCTAAATTTTCTTACTAAAAATAAACTAGTTATATTAATTATTTAACTAGTTCAAATCTCATATACATAAATAAACTAGTTCGACAATTTTCTTACTAAAAATAAACTAGTTATATTAATTATTCAACTAGTTCAAATCTCATATACCTAATTAATATCTAGCTATATTCATCTCTAACAATTGACATTAATATATATTTAACTTTTCTATCTAATTCATCTAACATTCGACATTAATCTAATATTCGATCATCTAATTAACTTTTCTAAAAAACAGAAAACAGAAAATATGTAAAAAAATGTGTGTGTGTGTGTATGTGTGTGTGTATATATATGTGTGTATGTGTGTGTATGTGTGTGTGTGTATACTGCAGTGCCGCCCCGTACGTCGCCGCCCCGTACGTACGAGCGGGGACGCCGGCGTACGGGGCGGGGGCGGCGGCGTACGTACGGGCCGATGCGCGCGGCGCGGGTGCGAGAGAGACGTACGGCCGCGGCGTGACGACGGACGGCGGCGGCGTTCGGGGCGGCAGCGCGAGACGACGACGACAGGCGGCGGCCGGGACAGCGACAATGACGACGGACGACGGGCGACGGGCGGCGACGACGGGATCGAGCGGCGCGCGGCGATGTCTCGCGAGAGGTTGGAGACGAAGTGGGGAGATGAAACTGAAATTTTCGTAAGTGCTATATATATAGGATGGGCCTTTAGTACCGGTTCGTGGCTCCAACCGATACTAAAGGCCTATTTTCGCCAGGCCAAGCGGCGGGAAACGAAGGCTTTTAGTACCGGTTGGAGCCACCAACCGGTACTAAAGGGTGGGCTTTAGTACCGGTTAGAGCCACCAACCGGTACTAAAGGCCTTGCGCTGCCACCCCAAAGTTTAGTCCCACCTCGCCCGGCGAAGGGCAGCCGCACTGGTTTATAAACCCAGCCGTGGCTACCTCTTCGAACTCCTCTATATAGCAGGCTTCTTGCCCTAATTAATTAGGGCGCGCTGACCTGTGAGTCTGCTGGCCCTTCTGGGCTTGCATTTGCACACCCTAGGTCTGGCATGCCCACTGGGCAGCGCGCCAACAAATTTTTTATATAGTTTTTTCTTTTCTGCATTACTTATTTTCTTCTATTTATTTTTGAGTAGTTTTTATATAGTTTTTCTTTTCTGCATTATTTATTTTCTTCTATTTATTTTTGAGTAATTTTTTGTATAGTTTTTTTATTTTCTGCATTATTTATTTTCTTCTATTTATTTTCTTCTGGAAATTAAATGCTGCATACTGAACAATTAGGTAAATGACCAAAAAACAACAAATGATGTTAGAACATGTTGGAAATTGATGACATCGCTTTAAATGCTGGATACTGAACACAAAAGAAGTCCGGAGTTCAAATAAGTTTAAAAAACATTGAAGTGGCCATATAACAGATGAGTTCTCGTCCGAAACCCTGATACTCGGAAAGAGTATGTCCAGTTTGTACACGAAGTGCGTCCAGTTTTTGCCGTGACCCTCTCTACTCTTTCGCGCATGCTATGCGGGTGATATGATGATACCATGCCAAGTTTCAACATTTTCAGGATTCATTTTGTAGTGATTTTCAATTTCACGGTCATTTAGCTCTCTAAACAATTAGGTAAATGACCGAAAAACAACAAATGATGTCAGAACATGTTGGAAATTGATGACGTCGCTTTAAATGCTGCATACTGAACACAAAAGAAGTCCGGAGTTCAAATAAGTTTAAAAAACATTGAAGTGGCCATGTAACAGATGAGTTCTCGTCCAAAACCCTGATACTCGGAAAGAGTATGTCCAGTTTGTACACGAAGTGCGTCTAGTTTTTGCCGTGACCCTCTCTACTCTTTCGCGCATGCTATGCGGGTGATATGATGATACCATGCCAAGTTTCAACATTTTCAGGATTCATTTTGTAGTGATTTTCAATTTCACGGTCATTTAGCTCTCTAAACAATTAGGTAAATGACCAAAAAACAACAAATGATGTCAGAACATGTTGGAAATTGATGACGTTGCTTTAAATGCTGCATACTGAACACAAAAGAAGTCCGGAATTCAAATAAGTTTAAAAAACATTGAAGTGGCCATGTAACAGATGAGTTCTCGTCCGAAACCCTGATACTCGGAAAGAGTATGTCCAGTTTGTACACGAAGTGCGTCCAGTTTTTGCCGTGACCCTCTCTACTCTTTCGCGCATGCTATGCGGGTGATATGATGATACCATGCCAAGTTTCAACATTTTTAGGATTCATTTTGTAGTGATTTTCAATTTCACGGTCATTTAGCTCTCTAAACAAGGTAAATGACCGAAAAACAACAAATGATGTCAGAACATGTTTGGAAATTGATGACGTCGCTTTAAATGCTGCATACTGAACACAAAAGAAGTCCGGAGTTCAAATAAGTTTAAAAAACATTGAAGTGGCCATGTAACAGATGAGTTCTCGTCCGAAACCCTGATACTCGGAAAGAGTATGTCCAGTTTGTACACGAAGTGCGTCCAGTTTTTGCCGTGACCCTCTCTACTCTTTCGCGCATGCTATGCGGGTGATATGATGATACCATGCCAAGTTTCAACATTTTCAGGATTCATTTGTAGTGATTTTCAATTTCACCGTCATTTAGCTCTCTAAACAATTAGGTAAATGACCGAAAAACAACAAATGATGTCAGAACATATTGGAAATTGATGATGTCGCTTTAAATGCTGCATACTGAACACAAAAGAAGTCCGGAGTTCAAATAAGTTTAAAAAACATTGAAGTGGCCATGTAACAGATGAGTTCTCGTCCGAAACCCTGATACTCGGAAAGAGTTGTCCAGTTTGTACACGAAGTGCGTCCAGTTTTTGCCGTGACCCTCTCTACTCTTTCGCGCATGCTATGCGGGTGATATGATGATACCATGCCAAGTTTCAACATTTTCAGGATTCATTTTGTAGTGATTTTCAATTTCACGGTCATTTAGCGCTCTAAACAATTAGGTAAATGACCGAAAAACAACAAATGATGTCAGAACATGTTGGAAATTGATGACGTCGCTTTAAATGCTGCATACTGAACACAAAAGAAGTTCGGAGTTCAAATAAGTTTAAAAAACATTGAAGTGGCCATGTAACAGATGAGTTCTCGTCCGAAACCCTGATACTCGGAAAGAGTTTGTCCAGTTTGTACACGAAGTGCGTCCAGTTTTTGCCGTGACCCTCTCTACTCTTTCGCACATGCTATGCAGGTGATATGATGATACCATGCCAAGTTTCAACATTTTCAGGATTCATTTTGTAGTGATTTTCAATTTCATGGTCATTTAGCTCTCTAAACAATTAGGTAAATGACTGAAAAACAACAAATGATGTCAGAACATGTTGAAAATTGATGACGTCGCTTTAAATGCTGCATACTGAACACAAAAGAAGTCCGGAGTTTAAATAAGTTATTAAAAATAAAAAAGAGGTGCAATGCTGGTTAATTTGCTTCAAGCCATTCGGAATAGTGTAGACTGCACTGCACATAGCTCAGTGCAATCTATGCTATTCCGCAAGGCTTGAAGCTAATCAACATGTAGGTGAGCATTGCAACTCTTCGTCATTGTCTGTGCACTCACGGCTTATAAACCGCTCATACTGCCTCTCTCTTGGCGAGGTGGGACTAAAAACAGCTTGCCATAACCTCATTAGTACCGGTTCGTGGTACGAACCGGCACTAAATGGTGATGGTGGGGCCATAGCCTGACCGCAGGCTGACACAACCTCTTTAGTACCGGTTCGTGGCATGAACCGGTACTAAAGGTTCGCCACGAACCGGTACTATTGATCGCCGCCACGAACCGGCACTAATGTACACATTAGTGCCGGCTCTAATTCAAACCGGCACTAATGTGCTTCACGTTTGACCCTTTTTCTACTAGTGTCCCTCCTCCTTGTCTTGCCATCGACGACGGCGGGGCGTTCCCAAAAGTTGGCCTCTCTCACCTAATCTCCGTCCATCAGTGGCAGACCACGGGATGCCTCGGTCGATCCCATGAGCGTCTGCCCTCATGATGCCTTCGTCCGATCTGCAGGGAGACAATGACGGGGTAGCGATACTCGCCGGTGAGCGAAGGCATGGTGTCGCGATGCTGGGAGGCCCAGATGCATGGCTTGTTGGGTGGCTGGTAATGGTTGGCGTGCTCGAGGCAGAAGCGCTCTGGTCGTTCGGTCTGGTGTCTGTTTCGAGCGGTGTGGTCCTCGGTCTAGCTGTGGGTGCGCTTCGCATGCGAATTGTTGATCTACTCTTTGTGCTTCAACATCGGCCATGTCGGCCACTGGCTAACGGGTCTGTCCAGTGCTCTTTCCAGCGAGGTGGTAGCCGGCGGCAGTGTGCTCCGCCCTCAGTGTTGGTCCTTATGACATCCACTCCGGCTTATGGCGGTGGACTCGCCGTGGATTGTGGTTACCACCGAAAGGTCTTCATGAGGGTTACTCTCCCTTGACCCAGTGGTTTGACATCGCCGGGGTGTTGCAAACTATGGACGGCAGCTGATTTAGAAGGATGATTGTGCAGCAGAGGCAGTCCACATTATATCTAGCTACTAGGCTCTCAGAAAAGTGGCGGGGACAATGCATAAGAGACGTCGATTGTGGTGCAACTCGAGAACCCTGTCTCGAGTTCCCGGGTGAAAGACTGGGTCTGACCAGTGTTGGTTATTCATGGAAATGGTGATGTTTGTATGTTGTTATGTTATTGAAGGCATTGCTTGGATATGTTCGGATTGGTTTTTTAAGGTGGAAACCTAGATTTTAGCCTTGCGTAGTTGGATACGGTGACGGCGGTGCTAAAGTGTCGCACCCTTATTTCTGTAGGCATTGTTGTTGTGAAACCTCATCGTTCTTATGGTCTCGTGAGATGGTTGGTGTGGATATGGTCATTGTTGCAGTCTTATAACTTTGCAATTTGCTAGCATGTGTTTTTGTGTGTGTGTGTGCGTGTGTTGGTGATGATTGTGTGTATACTAGCTATGCAGAGACCAGGTGTGTGCTTATTGTGTTTCTATCTCTTGATCCTGCATTTAAGTCAATAAAGTTCACACTTTATCGATTTTTTTGATATTTCGGAGTCTCTATCAACCACCTCTACACCGACGGACTGAGCCCTTCGTTGGCCTGCTTCACATGCTCGTGTTTCCTCCCTATCACGTACGAACAAAAATGAAGTTGCTTTATGTTCTTATCAAACTCTTGAGCTACTTCCTGGCTACTCCCTCCGTTTGAAAAAACTTATCTCAAACTTGTCCCTCAAATGGATGTATCTACCACTAACTTGGTGCTAGATACATCTATTTGAGAGACAAACTTTTTCAAACGGAGAGAGTACATGTGTACCAGGTTGAACTGGTAACTCTGTGTTTTGTTGCTTAAAATTTAAAGTGCAATCATTTTCCCTCGAGTAGGTATTGAACATATAAACACCGCTATGCAACCCGCATAGCGGAGGCACCTGCGAGCGCAAGCAACTTTGGGTCGCTCGATCTACCTGCGTGTAAAGTTTTTCGTACTTTTCATCTGTTTGGCAAACATTTGGCCATCAGTTTTGCCTCACATGACCTGGTTTCAACGGATGAGGGTTGGGCCATTTGTCGCAGGACCGACTATCCAGTGTGCATTACATGGCTCGTTCAGGTGCATGTTCGGTTTGTGCTGCGGTAAAAGGTGGGTGGGCAGCGATCGTGGTGGGCTCGAGCGCTTGTCTCTTGCACATCGTCAACTGTGGGCTGCTGGTTCGTGTTGCAGTTGATGACAGGTGGGTCAATATGTAGCGCGGGCCTGCCGTTTCAGTCACCGCATGCGTGTGTGTGTGTGTTAGGCTGGAAAAGAGGGGGATAGAGCGATCGTGGGCTGCAGGCGGTCCAGCCTGGGATAGAGAGTCAGGACCAATCCTCTCCCCGAAACCTAGCGCACTCGGCCAATCCTCTCCGTCCTTCGAGCCCTCTTCTTCTCTTTCCGCTCCGTCTCGTCTCCCCTGCTCTCGCACCGCCGCCTTCTCTCCCGGCGCTCAAGGTGCAACAACAAGGGCACGTTCTCCATCCAGCCGGAACCTGGTAGGGTGCAGGTCGCCGGCATCACGCGCCGCGTCCCATGATTCTGGATCTGGCGCATATCTTCGTCAGGAGAGTAGGAGCAGCAGTGAGGGCAGCAGAGGAACCCATCCTGAACGAGCCCCGCTCCGGCGTTTGCCCGCAAAGGAGAGGGCAAGGATGGCTCCCAGTTCGTGGAGGAGACGAACGGGCACAGGTGAGCTCTTTCTTCATCGTTTACTTATCTTCACGTAGTAACCTGAGCTCATCCCTTGATTCGTGGGAGATCAGGGCAGGCATGTCTTCATGGTGCTTGCGGAGGGGCAGGGCCGCTGAGGAAAAGTGGTGGTGGGGGAGGAGGACGCCCTTGTCCTCGGTGTTCGGGCAGCCATGGCTGACGCCAGAGCCGTTGGCTGGCTTTGAAATTGTCCGTTGTCGGCGTCCTCGTCATCCAACCACCAGGTCCTCGATCCATCTGCGACCGTACATCTGCGGCCGTACGGTCGCCGCCTACTTCCACTCCCCTCCTGTTGCTTTATTCCTGATTTTCTCATGCGGTGCTCGCTTTTGTTTCCCTCTTGTGTTCATCATCTCAGAAATTTGGTGGCACTGGATCCTGCGGGAGGAGGTCCCTGAGGCATTTGATTCTTGTGGGATTCCCACACATCTTGTAGGATCAGCAACAAGTGGCTGGGCCTCTACATTATTCATAAAAACTATTTTATCTTTCATTTATTTGTCTAATTTCGGTGCCCGTGTCCTCGCCTCTGTTCGGCTCTTGTTGAAGTTCCAACGAATTTCTGTGCTACCTAAGAAGTACTAATGCTCATATATTACAATTTGCTATCCACAGCTTTCAGTCACGGGATCTTGAGAAAAGTAGTTTAGGCATTTTGCTTGTGTCAACTATACGGAATCTGCAAAGTCTTTTTTGTGTGCAGAAAATTTCTCACTCTGCATTACTTGCAAAAGATGCTGATTTTGATCTTAACAATTATAGTTGTTGTTCAAGCAGTAGAAGATCTGGCAACCTCACGGCCATCTCATTCGAAATTGAAGTCCTATCCTCAAAGTTTAGCTAAGTGTATTATTTATTTTCTGGTTTAAATTATTTTCCTCATGTGACACAAAAGGCTTGAAGCCTTCTTTTAACTCGCACTTCTATGCTAACCGAATTTATTTCTGGCTGTCAGAAGAGTTCGGAGCGAAGCTGGCCAGCATCTTCGCATGTGACACAAAAATTGTTGTTCAAGCACACAGCTGCTGTATTTTGTAAATCGTGACGTGTTCATATGATTTTTTACTGAAGGTATTAGTTTTTTTCCAAACCTTTTTGTCTAATCAACTTTGCTACTTTAAATTTTTGTTAGCAAGACATGTTCATGGTTCTATTTGCTGTCTACTCTTACTAAAAGTTCAAACACTTGTGTTAGTATGAATGATCTCTCACTACTTTTAAGTTTTTGTTATGGTGTTGTGTGCTGATTCATGATTTAAACACACAAAATGTCTGGTTTGCATATTTGTGCCTAGCCCTGTTACCAGCAGTGTATTTTTTGCCGAAAGAAAGATAACAGTGCTTTGTTTCTTTAACTTCTTGACCGTGTCTAATTTCTGGTAAAAGAGAGAGAATTTGAGAGAGACAGACAACCTGAAGAGCTTTGAACAGCTTTGAACGTTCGAGTGTGCAACCTCCTCTCTGTTGCTGTTGCGTAGCTGGCAGCAGTGTGTGGCTGCTGCCGACATAAGTGCAGTTTACTCTAGGTTTGGTGATGGTTTTGAAAAACACCTGTCAAGGAATTTAGTAGCATTGTGGGACGATAAACCAAAATTTTCTGTTTTCTGTGCTCACAGAGTAAGAATATGCCTGCAAGTTCTTTTCCCTAGGATGTAATTTCTTTTGCTGAGATAGGTTAAGCCTGGGTCGAGGTGGCTGCTGTGTGCTGGTTGCCCAATACTTGTTTGTTGTAATGCCTTACTCAGTGAGATTTTTTTCTTGTTGCCTATATTCAGAGGTTCTGCTTGAAGATTCTCTAATCACTTTCTTTGAATTTTTTGCTAAGATCTGCTTCCAGTTCACTTCAACGTTACTAGACTTAAAATGTACTATCTAGCATACTAGCACATGTGTAGATGATGCCTCCTTTTATCTTTAAATTTATGGCAAATGGTGTTTTCCCCATCGTTATGTTGAACGAAAGTGATGTTCTGTTGTAATATTCAAAACAGTTCTTTTGGGCAATTCTCCGAGAATTGACCCCCTCCACAGCTTCTCCTAGAATTGCCACTTCATCTTTTTTTACAATTCCTAGCTAGTTAAGATCTAGTTAGCTAGGAATTGTAAGAAAATATAGAGTGGCAATTCTGGGAGAAGTTGGGGAGGGGGTCAATTCTCGGAGAATTGCCCAAAAGAACTGGCTCTATATCTCTTTGTTTGCAGTATCTTGGAAGGGGGCAATATTTTGATACTTGCTTTCTAGGAATTCACTTTCTTTGCCTAGAACTTGTGATTTATGGCTGATGTCAATTCCACCTCTGTAGGTGCTTGTCAATTATAGGTGAAAAACTTGGCATGGAGGCGCATAGGATTGCTGCTTCTGTTTTTGGTTTGGCCCTTGCGAGGGAGACCGAAGCAAACTCCAGCAGGTTTCAGGTGTGCATCCTCTATTCCTGGTGTTTGTTTCCCTACCTGACCTTGAGAATTGTACATTTTGGTAAATATAGTTAGTTAGTTTACTGTCAGTTGCGATAGTCAGAGGACATACAAGTTTGGTTTTATGTAGGTTAGTAGATGTCATTCAGTAATAAGTGAAAATTAGGCCTGAAGAAAGTCTGCCTCCCTATTTTGTGCACATAAATGATTAACGTAGTGTGACCAAATTAAGTAAACTTATACAATAATAAGCTTCTTCATTGTTACGCTTGTGGAAACTAAACTACTGCTGTATCGGTTGTTCTTTTGCATTTTTCCTCTGTGAAGATATGTATTAATGGACAAACAGTGCGTACATGTTAGCCTTATGTCCGCGATGGCCGTATTAGCATGCCTAGCTGCCAAGTATAAATAGTATGTGCGTCACTCAGAACTAGAGCATCCCGGTGGAATATGGATGAGGTAAGAATTAGGAAATTTCTGTCATATTTGATTGATCTCAGAAAAACTGATCTCCTACAGTGTAGAGTGAATCTCACTAAATAAAACCCTTCTGTAAAATATGTCCACATGTAACAAATATTGCAGCTTAACCTCACCATAATAATTAACAACAACTGTGAACTTAGAGGGACAATTATTACTACAGTTTTTGTACACCTGAGATTTTTTGTTGTGATCTTTGTTTGGAAAGGGGAAAAGGCCTATCTAAAGATTCGGGTCAAAGGTTGATCCGTTGTGTTTCTATGATTATGGATTTCTAACATTTTTTTACGTAACAATGGAACTATGCAGTGCAATCTTCTGTAGTTTACTACACCTTACCTGCCTCCTTCCCTGTACAAATGTTGCAAGTCTTTTAGAGATCTCCACTTAGTGCAAATGCCTGGTGACTAATTTCATTTTGCATTGCATACTTTTGAGTAACACAGCAGTTGTTGTAGCTTTTGTATATCTCTTTTTCTGTAAATATGGACCCCCCCTGCTCTAGAGGAGTACGATTTGTACACATTACTCTATTTTTCTAATGAGTGTATGTGGATGCATAAAAATAGTTGAGGAGCAATTTCTATTCTCTATTTCTTTAGTGAGTTTATGTGGATGCGTAAAAACAGTTCTCTATTTTCTTTCATGGATATATGTTGATGCATGGAAAACGTATATGGTGCGTCTCATTTCTGCTCATCCTGATCTAACCAAATTGACCCCATGGATTTGAGGTTGCCTTGCCTGTCAGGTTTGGACATCTCCTTATTTGTACTAAATCACTAAAGTAAACTGTATAAAAAAAGACCCCCCTTTCCAACAACTTAATTATTTATTATTAGAGCGAGCAATGACACGTTATCATACTCGGTATCCTGTGAACAGTACTTTAGTTAGATTGACATATAATCTTTGGTATATATCATTTTTGCCTACATCTTGCTTATTTTGAATAATAAGGCCTATGAGTCCTAAGTAAGTGTGATAAGCAAGCCCTGCACTTCTATTTACTATTAACCGCCAACTGAATTTCTGATAATGGCGTTTCAGGGATAATACAACCAATACAACTACTACCTTTGGTGTGCTTTTTGGATGGACTAATCTGAAGATGCTGACTAGCTTGCACCACCATCATATAGTCACCAAGCAAGGGCAAGGATTATAGGGAAAATAAAGGTACAATGCTCCCAATATATTTTACTTTCTTGGTGAAGTTTTGCTTCTTGCACAAGAAAGTAACACCATCATTATACCTAATGCTCTCTTTTTTCAGGCAATTCACCATCCGGAGGAAATGCCAACTAATACATTTTTGTACTTCCTCTATTACTATTGTCTGTTTGAACTCTTGTAGTACGGCTCGGACTTTCAAAGTTATTAGGCCTGTGGACATGTTTTTATTTTAGTTTGTACAGTTTTGTGTTCTTTTGGCTTCAGGTTGGTGCTGCACAGAAAGTGCAGTACACTCAGGTGATGCATGAAACAAACTGCAGACCTAGCATAGTTTTTGTATTTGGATTTTGTAACTAAGGTGATGCTTTTATGTTAAAATGCTTGTTTGTTCTCTAAGTAAGCTGACAACGGGTGCTAGCAATAGTACAAACATATCAACAATTCTAAGGAAGTGCATATGCCAGGATGCATAGCATATATATATGAACTCTAAATCATCTGTGATTTAATTGGAAAATACTCTAAAGCATCTGAAACATCTAAAGGCAATCACTAAACTAAGTATTTTATACTATAATCTAACCAACTCGATGGAGTACTCCAATGTTGAATCACTCAGCTAAGTATCAACACTGCCCTCAAGACTTGGCTATTAGCATAGTAGCAACGAGCTAACAAAATTTCTACAGATTCAGTAACCACCGAAGGAAGTTAGTTTTACCTGAGCAGAAACGACGGCTGCAGTGGTGATGTACTCAGTGGTGGAGCTACTTTGGGGCCAACCCGTGCTTTGGCCCGCCCATCTCAGGCAGAACACTGCCCAGCTAGCCTGCTAACTGACTTGCCCATCTCTTTTCTATGCTTTTTTCTTTAGAATGTCCCGCCCAACTAATCTAATGAAGCTCTGCCACTGGATGTACTCCATCTTGATGTGCGCCTGCACGACGTCCTGCGACATCACGGTGAAGCGGCGCTTCATCACCGGCCACCCGCCTTGCAGTTCCCCATCTTCTCCTGGGATCACGGCGAAGCGGCGCTTCACCGCCGGCCACACGCCTTGCAGTTCCCCATCTTCTCCCGGGGATCTGCTCGGTCCATGAGGGGAACGACGGCACGTGAGAGCAGGGGAATGACGACACGCGAGAGCAGCTGCTACAGCCTTGGCCGGGGCTTAGGCGCGTTGTAGTCTGGCAGCACTGGCCGCAGCTGCTCCCTCATGTTGCTGGCCACGACCACGACCCCTTACGGGGGACCTCACCTTGTGGAATCCTCTCTCATGGAGCTCAGCTGAGTGAAATAATGGCAGCTAGAAGTGTCCGCCGGATAAGGCAAGGGAAAGCAATTCTTTATAGTAAAGTAAAGGAAAACGCTTGGCTTAAAAATGTGTTATTCGGTGGTGGGGTCCAAGACATGTGTTTCTCAGTGACTGGACCTGCATGATAGAATTAAAAATTTGCCACAGGGGCAGTAGAGTCATTTCGCATGGTCAAAATAGGCATAAAAATAAAAAATGACTATAGTAATTAAAAGGGGCATATATTATCTATAGGAAAAGGAAAAGCAGGGCAAATCATCTAACCGAATGTAAAGAGGAGCAAATCATAAGTGCCCAATGCAGGGCAGAGCAGCAGGACGTAGCGTAGATCGCAGATCGCATGGACGGCGAAGCAGCGCCCCAAGCAGCAGCCATGGAACCAACACCGACAGCCGAAACGACACGACGGCGGGGATCCTCGAACCACAGCAAGGAAACCAGGCGTGCCTAGCACCCCCCCCCCCCAAATCAGCAATGTACTCTATCTAGAGCTACGCCGAGTCGCTAAGCCATTGAGAGGACACACACACACACACCCGACACGCAGGTTTGGACCAGTGGGCGCCACCAGGCAAACGCATGTCAGAGCGCTCCCAACCAAAAACAAATCTATTCCCAAGGAGTTTTTCTTTTTTCGAGGATCTATATTCTCAGGTAGTTTTATTCCGTAGAAACAAGTATGACGACCCTGTCAAAGTCCTTACATAGAACCCTTACAAAGATCTGAAATACCTGGCACCAAATCTCACCACATGACGATAAACCCTAACCTAGGGAGGTCCACTGGTCATCTACTTGTGAAGTCAGCATAAACACGCAAAATGAATGACCGGTTGACCGAGTGCCAGCGCCAAAAAACGCACTACAGTAAAAAGATCGAAGGACCCTCAAGTAGTACCGCCCCAAAGTGCGTTGGTTAGGCGGGTAGCCTAACGAGGTTTATAGGAGAGATGTGGTAGCCGTGTGCAGGTTTTCCCACCACAAGTTTGTTGTACTAATGCCTTATTCATGGTGAGGATTTTGTATTTCGTTTAGTTCAACGCTAAAATAGTAGCCTATTTTTGGATCTTTGACAAGTTACATTAGCATTGTGTAAAGGTTTGTGTATGCTCTCATTTCTTATTTTCTATAAATTGGACAGCCAAGATATATTTGTTCAGTAATGGGCCTACGATGAAGTATGGCCCTTAGTAATATTTATCACCTCTATATCTATGATTAATCATAAAACAATTAATGTTGTGTCTATATGAAGTGTCTACTTCATGTATCATCATATTTGTTTTCCATTGCAGATCAGCTTTATAGATTACCCCAGTCTAATTACAATAGTGTATAAAAACATGTTCAGAACTATATGAAACAATAACAAACCAAGGTTGCTTATGCTTTAGGGCCAACTTATCTCTCATGCGCCATTTTCCTATTACCTTCTCAATACAATATGCAGATCCTTGCCTAACACCAAACAATCTTAATCAGATCCATTCATCAACGTGGCCAAGAAAGTTCAGCCACAACCAAGCACAAGAATGCCCTACATGATGTAGCTAGATATGTATTTTGCTTTATAGAGCCAATGTAAACAAGAAATCGTGAACTACCTGCAATCTACCGGCTACCGCTATAATTCATTTAATAGTTTGCTCTTGATTCTGTCAGAAAGGCTTTTCATTTGCACATTCATTAAGATTAAACCCATCCTACTCTTATTATTTTCTACATACTTATGATTTATCGTGTCGACAAGATGTTTGATGAAAAGCGAAGCAACATGCATGTGAGTTAATCAATTGGGTGTGCATATCAATGATATTAGTAGAACACATTTCTAGGAGATATTTGCAATTTAGTTTCTTTGGAGTGCGTCGGCGAGGATATTAGTAAAATATATTTGCAAGTGGTATGTGTAGTTTAGTTTTGCTCGAGAGCATCTGAGAATACTCAAATGTCTTCAGTTTTATCTTTGCGTATGAGATCATGTTTATCTATATCGGTTAGTGAAATTCTGTAGGAAACATACATTGGTATTTATATCAAAATCTTACTTCAGTACCAAGTCTTGGTGTGCATGAAAATAGCACCCTTTAGTGTTAGTAGACATGGCTGAACTATCTGGTGTGTTGAAAGTACCTATAGCTACAAGCCTAAAACATGGTGTGATGCTGACATGTTTTATCTGCATCCCCCAATATTTCTTTGCATTTTGGGTTCATTTGGTATGCATATCTTTAATAATGTCCAACAGGAAGGAAGATGCATGAACAGTTTGTGTTCTCTTATGAAACCTCAGTTTCCTGATAATTTTTTGATAGCATCCAGATGGTTGTGAATGAGCTTATATCGAAAAAGGCATATTTTTTTGGGACAATGAAATTAGTGAACATAAAGTTATATGCTCGGTTTATCCACTCTTATTTCTACATTCTGGTTAGTGTTGGCAAAAAGGTTCTTGGCTAGCTCATATGTATACACATCTGCTTGTTATTACTCTTGAAAATTTAGTCAGTGAAATGGTTGCCGATGTTTGCTATGGGTAGCCACTCGAAACTGCTCCATATAGTTTAGTTTGTGATAGGTATTGACTGAAGGACTATAGTATTTCAACTTTTCAAGTTATTAACATAGATAAGTTCTTGATTTGTTTGCATTTATAGAACTTTACTTGTGCATGTTCCTATCTATTTTCTTGGTCAAATTTCATGCCGTGACAGGTACCATCCCATAGCATCTTCTTTGAATTCGCAGTTGTATCACAATGCTCCTTGGGATTTCCACCACTAGGCTGTGGAGGTCCTATTTTTTTACCATACACAACTACTCCAGTAATGAATATGACCCTCTTGTACCAACATTTTTCCGCCATCCTCATTCTACCTGGATTGTGTGCAAAAAATCTATTCCTTAGGATTGACGTATGGAGGAAGGAAGAAGATAAGCTAAAAATGGTTCAGCCATATGATGTATTTATCAGGCCCTCGTGCTTCATTCCCTAGGATTGTTTGTAAGTACTCCCTCTGTAAAGAAATATAAGATCGTTCTGTATTTCTTTATAGAGGGAGTGCCTTTCTGTGTTTTAATGTTTGCACATCATACAACTTTGAAGTTGTAAATTTTGTCTTTGATATTCAACAATTCATTTTATCAACTTCTTTCAAGAAAAAGATTTTGCATTTACTTGCTTAGAGATTCCATTCTTAACAATATTTTTATTGACATGCATTTCCTTCTCATTGCTGCATTTCAAATGTATATGATAATTTAACTTGCCTATTTTGTGATGTTTTGATGTTTCATGGTATTCTGCAAATCAATGCTATTTTCTACTTCCTATGCATATATTATCACGAGCAACTTTTTGGCCTATTAGATGCGCCAAATGGTTCAATGTTTAATATCGCTCTTGTTGTGCAGGTGCAGTAGTAGCCATGGTTCTTTGCAGCATTCTTCAAAAATAATGCGTGCAACACGAACCATGAAAAGATAATATCTTCGGGTCAAAGTTTGTCGGTTGTACTTTCTTCAGAAAGATGGATGAGTGAGAAAGTTCTATATTAGTTGAAAGAGGTAGTCAATGCTTTCGTGCTTATGTATGTTTCTATTTACTTTGATCTATGTGATGATGTGATTACTCTACCTTCTTTTGGTCCATGAATGCTTGGATGGTCCAAAGTACATTATCTTAATTTTGCAGGACTATCTAAAAATCTATTTACCTATCATCCTATTATGCTATAGCAAATGAGATTTACAATAGTGCTTATCATTACATTTTATTACCCTTCAATTACCACATGATACTCGGTCCTAACAGGCTTATTGTGCCATGGGTGCAACATGTAGTATACCATGAAATTCAGTGATATGGAAGACATTTCTGCTCCAAACACAGTCACCATGAAGAGTTTCTTAAACGATGAAATCATGGTTGATACTGATGGGACACGCTGTTGGGGAACGTAGTAATTTCAAAAAAATTCCTACGCACACGCAAGATCATGATGATGCATAGCAACGAGAGGGGAAGAGTGTGATCTACGTACCCTTGTAGATCGACAACGGAAGCGTTAACTTGGTTGATGTAGTCGTACGTCTCCATGGCCCGACCGATCAAGCACCGAAACTACGGCACCTTCGAGTTCTAGCACATGTTCAGCTTGATGACGATCCCCGGACTCCGATCCAGCAAAGTGTCGGGGAAGAGTTCCGTCAGCACGAGGTGTGGTGACGATCTTGATGTTCTACTGTCGCAGGGCTTCGCCTAAGCACCGCTACAATATTATCGAGGACTATGGTGGAAGGGGGCACCGCACACGGCTAAGAATATGATCACGTGGATCAACTTGTGTGTCTAGGGGTGCCCCCTGCCCCCGTATATAAAGGAGCAAGGGGAGGAGGCCGGCCGGCCCTATAGGCGCGCCAAGGAGGAGTCCTCCTCCTAGTAGGAGTAGGACTCCTACTAGGAGGGGGAAGGAAGTGGGGAGGGAGAGGGAAAGGGGGGCGCCGTCCCCCCTCTCCTAGTCCAATTCGGACCAGGGGGGAGGAGGCGCGTGGCCCACTTTTGGCTGCCCCTCTCTCTCTCCACTAAAGCCCAAATAGCCCATTACTTCTCCCGGGGGGGTTCCGGTAACCCTCCGGCTCTCCGATTTTCTCCGAAATCACCCGGAACACTTCCGGTGTCCGAATATAGCCGTCCAATATATCAATCTTTATGTCTCGACCATTTCGAGACTCCTCGTCATGTCCGTGATCACATCCGGGACTCCGAACTAACTTCAGTACATCAAAACTCATAAACTCATAATATAACTGTCATCGAAACCTTAAGCGTGCAGACCCTACGGGTTCGAGAACAATGTAGACATGACCGAGACACGTCTCCGGTCAATAACCAATAGTGGAACCTGGATGCTCATATTGGCTCCTACATATTCTATGAAGATCTTTATCGGTCAGACCGCATAACAACATACATTGTTCCCTTTGTCATCGGTATGTTACTTGCCCGAGATTCGATCGTCGGTATCTCAATACCTAGTTCAATCTCGTTACCGGCAAGTCTCTTTACTCGTTCCGTAATACATCATCTCGCAACTAACTCATTAGTTGTAATGCTTGCAAGGCTTATGTGATGTGCATTACCGAGAGGGCCCAGAGATACCTCTCCGACAATCGGAGTGACAAATCCTAATCTCGAAATACGCCAACCCAACATGTACCTTTGGAGACACCTATAGAGTACCTTTATAATCACCCATTTACGTTGTGATGTTTGGTAGCACACAAAGTGTTCCTCCGGCAAACGGGAGTTGCATAATCTCATAGTCATAGGAACATGTATAAGTCATGAAGAAAGCAATAGCAATATACTAAACGATCGGGTGCTAAGCTAATGGAGTGGGTCATGTCAATCAGATCATTCACCTAATGATGTGATCCCGTTAATCAAATAACAACTCTTTGTTCATGGTTAGGAAACATAACCATCTTTGATTAACGAGCTAGTCAAGTAGAGGCATACTAGTGACACTGTGTTTGTCTATGTATTCACACATGTATTATGTTTCCGGTTAATACAATTCTAGCATGAATAATAAACATTTATCATGATATAAGGAAATAAATAATAACTTTATTATTGCCTCTAGGGCATATTTCCTTCAGTCTCCCACTTGCACTAGAGTCAATAATCTAGATTACACAGTAATGATTCTAACACCCATGGAGCCTTGGTGTTGATCATGTTTTGCTCGTGGAAGAGGGTTAGTCAACGGGTCTGCAACATTCAGATCCATATGTATCTTGCAAATCTCTATGTCTCCCACCTGAACTAGATCCCGGATGGAATTGAAGCGTCTCTTGATGTGCTTGGTTCTCTTGTGAAATCTGGATTCCTTTGCCAAGGCAATTGCACCAGTATTGTCACAAAAGATTTTCATTAGACCCGATGCACTAGGTATGACACCTAGATCGGATATGAACTCCTTCATCCAGACTCCTTCATTTGCTGCTTCCGGAGCAGCTATGTACTCCGCTTCACATGTAGATCCCGCTACAGCACTTTGTTTAGAATTGCACCAACTGACAGCTCCACCGTTTAATGTAAACACGTATCCGGTTTGTGATTTAGAATCGTCCGGATCAGTGTCAAAGCTTGCATCAATGTAACCTTTTATGATGAGCTCTTTGTCACCTCCATATATGAGAAACATATCCTTAGTCCTTTTCAGGTATTTCAGGATGTTTTTGACCACTGTCCAGTGATCCACTCCTGGATCACTTTGGTACCTCCCTGCTAGACTTATAGCAAGGCACACATCAGGTCTGGTACACAGCACTGCATACATGATAGAGCCTATGGCTGAAGCATAGGGAACATCTTTCATTTTCTCTCTATCTTCTGCAGTGGTCGGGCATTGAGTCTTACTCAACTTCACACCTTGTAACACGGGCAAGAACCCTTTCTTTGCTTGATCCATTTTGAACTTCTTCAAAACTTTGTCAAGGTATGTGCTTTGTGAAAGTCCAATTAAGCGTCTTGATCTATCTCTATAGATCTTAATGCCTAATATGTAAGCAGCTTCACCGAGGTCTTTCATCGAAAAACTCTTATTCAAGTATCCCTTTATGCTATCCAGAAATTCTATATCATTTCCAATTAGTAATATGTCATCCACATATAATATCAGAAATGCTACAGAGCTCCCACTCACTTTCTTGTAAATACAGGCTTCTCCAAAAGTCTGTATAAAACCAAATGCTTTGATCACACTATCAAAGCGTTTATTCCAACTCCGAGAGGCTTGCACCAGTCCATAAATGGATCGCTGGAGCTTGCACACTTTGTTAGCTCCCTTTGGATCGACAAAACCTTTTGGTTGCATCATATACAACTCTTCTTCCAGAAATCCATTCAGGAATGCAGTTTTGACATCCATCTGCCAAATTTCATAATCATAAAATGCGGCAATTGCTAACATGATTCGGACAGACTTAAGCATCGCTACGGGTGAGAAGGTCTCATCGTAGTCAATCCCTTGAACTTGCCGAAAACCTTTTGCGACAAGTCGACCTTTGTAGACAGTAATATTACCGTCAGCGTCAGTCTTCTTCTTGAAGATCCATTTATTCTCAATTGCTTGCCGATCATCGGGCAAGTCAACCAAAGTCCATACTTTGTTCTCATACATGGATCCCATCTCAGATTTCATGGCTTCAAGCCATTTTGCGGAATCTGGGCTCACCATCGCTTCTTCATAGTTCGTAGGTTCATCATGATCTAGTAGCATGACTTCCAGAACAGGATTACCGTACCACTCTGGCGCTGATCTCACTCTGGTTGATCTACGAGGTTCAGTAGTATCTTGTTCTGAAGTTTCATGATCATCATCATTAGCTTCCTCACTAACTGGTGTAGGTGTCACAGAAACAGTTTTCTGTAATGCACTACTTTCCAATAAGGGAGCAGGTACAGTTACCTCGTCAAGTTCTACTTTCCTCCCACTCACTTATTTCGAGAGAAACTCCTTCTCCAGAAAGTTTCCGAACTTAGCAACAAAAGTCTTGCCTTCGGATCTGTGATAGAAGGTGTATCCAATAGTCTCCTTTGGATATCCTACGAAGACACATTTCTCCGATTTGGGTTCGAGCTTATCAGGTTGAAGCTTTTTCACATAAGCATCGCAGCCCCAAACTTTCAGAAACGACAACTTTGATTTCTTGCCAAACCACAGTTCATAAGGCGTCGTCTCAACGGATTTTGATGGTGCCCTATTTAATGTGAATGCGGCCGTCTCTAGAGCGTATCCCCAAAACGATAGCGGTAAATCGGTAAGAGACATCATAGATCGCACCATATCTAGTAAAGTACGATTACGATGTTCGGACACACCATTACACTGTGGTGTTCCGGGTGGCGTGAGTTGCGAAACTATTCCACAATTTTTCAAATGTACACCAAACTCGTAACTCAAATATTCTCTTCCACGATCAGATCGTAGGAATTTTATTTTCTTGTGACGATGATTTTCTACTTCACTCTGAAATTCTTTGAACTTCTCAAATGTTTCAGACTTGTGTTTCATTAAGTAGATATACACATATCTGCTTAAGTCATCTGTGAAGGTGAGAAAATAACGATATCCGCCACGAGCCTCAATATTCATCAGACCACATACATCTGTATGTATGATTTCCAACAAATTTGTTGCTCTCTCCATAGTACCGGAGAACGGTGTTTTAGTCATCTTGCCCATGAGGCACGGTTCGCAAGTACCAAGTGATTCATAATCAAGTGGTTCCAAAAGTCCATCCGTATGGAGTTTCTTCATGCGCTTTACACCGATATGACCTAAACAGCAGTGCCACAAATAAGTTGCACTATCATTATCAACTCTGCATCTTTTGGCTTCAACACTATGAATATGTGTGTCACTACTATCGAGATTCAATAAAAATAGACCACTCTTTAAGGGTGCATGACCATAAAAGATATTACTCATATAAATAGAAGAACCATTATTCTCATATTTAAATGAATAACCGTCTCGCATCAAACAAGATCCAGATATAATGTTCATGCTTAACGCTGGCACCAAATAACAATTATTTAGGTCTAATATTAATCCCGAAGGTAGATGTAGAGGTAGCGTGCCGACTGCGATCACATCGACTTTGGAACCGTTTCCCACACGCATCGTCACCTCGTCCTTAGCCAATCTTTGCTTAATCCGTAGTCCCTGTTTCGAGTTGCAAATATTAGCAACAGAACCAGTATCAAATACCCAGGTTCTACTGCGAGCATTAGTAAGGTACACATCAATAACATGTATATCACATATACCTTTGTTCACCTTGCCATCCTTCTTATCCGCCAAATACTTGGGGCAGTTCCGCTTCCAGTGACCAGTCTGCTTGAAGTAGAAGCACTCAGTTTCAGGCTTAGGTACAGGTTTGGGTTTCTTCTCTTGAGTAGCAACTTGCTTGCCGTTCTTTTTGAAGTTCTCCTTCTTCTTCCCTTTGCCCTTTTTCTTGAAACTAGTGGTCTTGTTGACCATCAACACTTGATGCTCCTTCTTGATTTCTACCTCCGCAGCTTTCAGCATTGCGAAGAGCTCGGGAATAGTCTTATTCATCCCTTGCATATTATAGTTCATCACGAAGCTCTTGTAGCTTGGTGGCAGTGATTGGAGAATTCTGTCAATGATGCAATCATCTGGAAGATTAACTCCCAATTGAATCAAGTGATTATTATACCCAGACATTTTGAGTATATGCTCACTGACAGAACTGTTCTCCTCCATCTTGCAGCTATAGAACTTATTGGAGACTTCATATCTCTCAATCCGGGCATTTGCTTGAAATATTAACTTCAACTCCTGGAACATCTCATATGCTCCATGATGTTCAAAACGTCGTTGAAGTCCCGATTCTAAGCCGTAAAGCATGGCACACTGAACTATCGAGTAGTCATCAGCTTTACTCTGCTAGATGTTCATAACATCTGGTGTTGCTCCAGCAGCAGGCCTGGCACCCAGCGGTGCTTCCAGAACGTAATTCTTCTGTGCAGCAATGAGGATAATCCTCAAGTTACGGACCCAGTCTGTGTAATTGCTACCATCATCTTTCAACTTTGCTTTCTCAAGGAACGCATTAAAATTCAACGGAACAACAGCACAAGCCATCTATCTACAATCAAGCATAAACAAGCAAGATACTATCAGGTACTAAGTTTCATGATAAATTTAGGTTCAATTAATTTACTAAAAGAACTCCCACTTAGATAGACATCCCTCTAATCCTCTAAGTGATTATGTGATCCAAATCAACTAAACCATGTCCGATCATCACGTGAGATGGAGTAGTTTCATTGGTGAACATCACTATGTTGATCATATCTACTATATGATTCACGCTCGACCTTTCGGTCTCCGTGTTCCGAGGCCATATCTGTATATGCTTAGCTCGTCAAGTATAACCTGGGTATTCCGCGTGTGCAACTGTTTTGCGCCCGTTGTATTTGAACGTAGAGCCTATCACACCCGATCATCACGTGATGTCTCAGCACGAAGAACTTTCGCAACGGTGCATACTCAGGGAGAACACTTCTTGATAATTAGTGAGAGATCATCTTATAATGCTACCGTCAATCAAAGCAAGATAAGATGCATAAAAGATAAACATCACATGCAATCAATGTAAGTGATATGATATGGCCATCATCATCTTGTGCTTGTGATCTCCATCTTCGAAGCACCGTCGTGATCACCATCGTCACCGGCGCGACACCTTGATCTCCATTGTAGCATCGTTGTTGTCTCGCCAATCTTATGCTTCCACGACTATCGCTACCGCTTAGTGATAAAGTAAAGCATTACAGCGTGATTGCATTGCATACAATAAAGCGACAACCATATGGCTCCTGCTAGTTGCCGATAACTCGGTTACAAAACATGATCATCTCATACAATAAAATTTAGCATCATGTCTTGACCATATCACATCACAACATGCCCTGTAAAAACAAGTTAGACGTCCTCTACTTTGTTGTTACAAGTTTTACGTGGCTGCTACGGGCTTAAGCAAGAACCAATCTTACCTACGCATCAAAACCACAACGATACTTTGTCAAGTTAGTGTTGTTTTAACCTTCGCAAGGACCGGGCGTAGCCACACTCGGTTCAACTAAAGTTGGAGAAACTGTCACCCGCAAGCCACCTATGTGCAAAGCACGTCAGGAGAACCGGTCTCGCGTAAGCGTACGCGTAATGTCGATCCGGGCCGCTTCGTCCAACAATACCGCCGAACCAAAGTATGACATGCTGGTAAGCAGTATGACTTATATCACCCACAACTCACTTGTGTTCTACTCGTGCATATAACATCAACATATAAAACCTAGGCTCGAATGCCACTGTTGGGGAACGTAGTAATTTCAAAAAAAATTCCTACGCACACGCAAGATCATGGTGATGCATAGCAACAAAAGGGGAAGAGTGTGATCTACGTACCCTTGTAGATCGACAACGGAAGCGTTAACTTGGTTGATGTAGTCGTACGTCTCCATGGCCCAACCGATCAAGCACCGAAACTACGGCACCTCCGAGTTCTAGCACAAGTTCAGCTTGATGACGATCCTCGGACTCCGATCCAGCAAAGTGTCGGGGAAGAGTTCCGTCAGCACGACGGCGTGGTGACGATCTTGATGTTCTACTGTCGCAGGGCTTCGCCTAAGCACCGCTACAATATTATCGAGGACTATGGTGGAAGGGGGCACCGCACACGGCTAAGAATATGATCACGTGGATCAACTTGTGTGTCTAGGGGTGCCCCCTGCCCCCGTATGTAAAGGAGCAAGGGGAGGAGGCCGGCCGGCCCTATAGGCGCGCCAAGGAGGAGTCCTCCTCCTAGTAGGAGTAGGACTCCTACTAGGAGGGGGAAGGAAGTGGGGAGGGAGAGGGAAAGGGGGGCGCCCCCCCCCCCTCTCCTAGTCCAATTCGGACCAGGGGGGAGGAGGCGCGCGGCCCACTTTTGGCTGCCCCTTTCTCTCTCCACTAAAGCCCATATGGCCCATTACTTCTCCCGGGGGGGGGGGGGTTCCGGTAACCCTCCGGCTCTCCGGTTTTCTCCGAAATCACCCGGAACACTTCCGGTGTCCGAATATAGCCGTCCAATATATCAATCTTTATGTCTCGACCATTTCGAGACTCCTCTCGTGTCCGTGATCACATCCGGGACTGTGAACTAACTTCGGTACATCAAAACTCATAAACTCATAATATAACTGTCATCGAAACCTTAAGCGTGCGGACCCTACGGGTTCGAGAACAATGTAGACATGACCGAGACACATCTCCGGTCAATAACCAATAGCGGAACCTGGATGCTCATATTGGCTCCTACATATTCTACGAAGATCTTTATCGGTCAGACCGCATAACAACATACGTTGTTCCCTTTGTCATCGGTATGTTACTTGCCCGAGATTCGATCGTCGGTATCTC
The DNA here is from genome assembly GCF_018294505.1 of Triticum aestivum. Lineage (NCBI taxonomy): Eukaryota > Viridiplantae > Streptophyta > Magnoliopsida > Poales > Poaceae > Triticum > Triticum aestivum. The sequence goes on along the minus strand of NC_057812.1, from coordinate 651,106,277 downwards.
AATACCTAGTTCAATCTCGTTACCGGCAAGGCTCTTTACTCGTTCCGTAATACATCATCTCGCAACTAACTCATTAGTTGTAATGCTTGCAAGGCTTATGTGATGTGCATTACCGAGAGGGCCCAGAGATACCTCTCCGACAATCGGAGTGACAAATCCTAATCTCGAAATACGCCAACCCAACATGTACCTTTGGAGACACCTGTAGAGTACCTTTATAATCACCCAGTTACGTTGTGACGTTTGGTAGCACACAAAGTGTTCCTTCGATAAACGGGAGTTGCATAATCTCATAGTCATAGGAACATGTATAAGTCATCAAGAAAGCAATAGCAACATACTAAACGATTGGGTGCTAAGCTAATGGAATGGGTCATGTCAATCAGATCATTCATCTAATGATGTGATCCCGTTAATCAAATAACAACTCTTTGTTCATGGTTAGGAAACATATCCATCTTTGATTAACGAGCTAGTCAAGTAGAGGCATACTAGTGACACTGTGTTTGTCTATGTATTCACACATGTATTATGTTTCCGGTTAATAAAATTCTAGCATGATATAAACATTTATCATGATATAAGGAAATAAATAATAACTTTATTATTACCTCTAGGGCATATTTCCTTCACACGCAGCTATGAGTCTATATCGACTTCATGTCTTGGTCTTTCTTGTTGGCAGAAGATATAAGAATCAGCCAAAGGTTAAAAGATGAGTTAAATCTATGATGCATATCTGCTAATATAACTTGCTTTATAAAGCCAATGTAAGATATCATCAAGTGATCTCATAACTTCATTTTGAGCTCTAATGCTACCATGTAATAGAATATATAGCGATATGTGTACCTAAAAGTATCTATTAAATTGGTTCTAAATAACTCTTGTTTGCATGGTATGAATGCTCGGCTTGCTGTCGGATTTTGCGTCACGGAAGAGGCATGCCCTACCTGGCAGCGCCCATACTCAAGGAATATAGCACTATCATTTAGCACAAACTGTTCCAGGAGAAACAGTAATCATGAACAGAAACAGTAACCAGCAGTAAGTACTCATTATTTCGATCTGTGTCTGAGTTTTCCTATTACCACTCTTACAATACTTGGCTTGCTGTCGGTCTTTGTGCCATTGGCGCAACGGGTCATCTAGTTTGAATCAATCATGCTGATATATTCGTCTTGACAGGCCAAATCGAACAGAACTTATGCCAGTGGAAAAGCCACACCGACTAGATGCCGCTGTTGAAATCCCTCAAAAGCAATGATGTCACCGTTGACGCTGTCATTCGTCCTAGTGACATCGCTTCTACTGACCTCGTGCTACCAAGCCATGAAATAGGTCTCGAAGGTGCAGAGTCAACCTAGGAGGCGGGAGCCATGGTCATTGTCGAGCTCTTCAAAGCAGTCATTACAACTCCACCAGGACATGCTGAGTACAAGTAACAAAAAACACTTCTCAAACTGGTTGCTTCCTCTCTCCCGATACCAATCATTCTCATGCGCTGCCCCCCCCCCCCCCGCCCGCCCCCCGCCCTACAGGCTGAAGAACGCGCGGAAGGCACTGTAGTAGTCATCGGCCTCCTCCTTCACGCCGTTGTCGTCCTTTAGGGCGGCCTCATCGTCGATGGCCAGGTCGTCGTACTCGCTCTTGATGGCGACGAGGCCCGGCTCCGTCTTGGGCTTGATGACGCTGGAGGAGGAGGAACCGCTGCCACCCTAGTTGATGATGATGTCGCGGGTGCGCTGCCCGAGCGGCGTCCCCACGGGCTCGGCCTTCACGCTGGTGAGCGCCAGCGAGCCAGAGGAAAGGAAGGAGGAGGAGGACGACGACGAACCCGCCATACGCCACGGTAGCCAAATGCCGCCGCTCCGGTGGGGGCCCGGCACCATGGCCACCGGGTAATGGAGCGAAGGCTCATTGCCGCCCTCGAGGTGCGGCATGACGTAATGGAGCGTCCGCCCGGGGACGCCCCAACACAGGCGACGGTCGTTGGTGTTGTGGTGCCCCTCACCGGCCCATTGTTGGTGGAGGCGAGTTGCTTCTCGTGACGGCGTTGGAAGTACTCCGCCCAGCTCACGTGGTTGTCGGCGGCGTACTCCGGGCGGCCGCGCACCTCCTCCGGCAAGGAGGCCCGGACGCGCTTGATCTCGTCGTGGAAGTGGCCAGGGTGCTCGGGGTCAGGCTGCGGGGGACTGGGACACATCCGGCGCTGAGCTGCCACCTGCCCGGCACGCGCATGTCCAGCGGCGCCGGGTAGTTGGCCTCGTGGAGGAGGTGCGCCTTCCACTCGTGCAAACCGCGGCGGCCGAAGCCGTTGGCCGCCGCAGCGTCGCCGGGGAACCGTTCACCCATCAGAAGTTGGTGGGGAGGAGAGAGAGACGAGAAGGGCGCCAGCGACGAGAGAGAGAGAAAGAGAGGCGACGGAATGTGTGTCCACCGGCGAGGAGGATGGCTTTTTATAGCGCATGACGTGTGTGTACGTGTGGCGTGAGGGGGATTAGTGGAAGGCTGACCGGTGGCATTACTGCGCCGCCCGTGGGGAATCAGCTAGCGCAAGGCTAACGGGCAGCAGCCTTGACATTGATTCCCCATAGAAAAAGAAGGCGATGAGGGAGGACGATGATGCACCGTATGTCGCTGACTCGGCGGTCCCATCCGGCTTTTGCACCAAAAACGCTTCCTCCAGCGCCTCTGGGCGCCCCCCAGCGCGTCGGGTTCGCTCTGAGTCCGCTGACGCCAATTTTAAATCAAACCGACGAAAAAGAAGTTCTGAGGACACGACTCGGCTGTTTTTTTAGAGCTGGCGCTTAAGGCCTTCTTTGGTTCATAGGATAGGAATTTTATAGGAATATGAAAATCATAGGAAGTGAGATAACATGTATGTCAATTCCTATAGAGAAAGAGATGCCATTTGATGCATAGCATATGATTTTTTCCATTGAGTCTATGCTAATGTTTTTTTCCCTCCAAAACATGAAGGATTGATTCCTATCCTATATAGGAATAGGATCCATTCCTACAAACCAAAGGACTTCAAAAGAATTTTTTTTCTTTGCAAATCTTATCATATAGAATCCTACAAAAATCTTAGAAACCAAAGGAGGCCTAAAAGAGGCCTTTAGAGACGCGGCTGGAGATGCTCTTACAACCATCGTACATAGCGCTCTGAGTCTAACTCATGTCCCGTGCGTGCTTACGGTCAATCATTTCCGTGCAGTTAGCAAGAAAGTTCCTAATTGGTGCTCTAGGCGCTGATTGGAGCGTCGTTGCTCACGCGTGTCTCGGATGGGCCGACCCATTAGCACTCCGCTTCTCGCTCCCTCGCTCCGCTCGGTCTTGCTCGCTCGGTTGACTGGTTGAATGGTTTGGTACATCGTAGACTGTTTACTTAAAAAAAATCTCATATCTAGATTTTTATAGTGACTTTAGAATAATTTCATGTATTCAAAAAAGAGTTCACGCATTTAGAAAAATCACGTTTCTGAATTCAAAAAGGGTTTTGAATTTGAAAAATGTTTAATAAATTGAAATAAAAACCTGTATTTTAAAATTGTTAGCAATTTTCAAAAAGTTCAGAAAATTTACAAAAAGATTGCAAATTTGAAAAAATAGGAACTTAAAAAATCCTTGTGAATTTAGAAACTGTTCAAAATTTTATAAAAGTTCACGAATTTGAAAAATGTTCATTAACTTTAAAATGAATGAAAAATAAATAAAAAAGAACAGAGAAAAGAAAAAAACTAAATATAAAAAATGAGACTAAAAGCATCTAGAAGCTTGCCAAAATCGGAACACCATTGGATGCAAAAGTTGGCATGTCAGTTGTGTTTATGCAATATTACTTCTGCAATAATTGTGATTTAGTGTTTTAGTTAGTGTTTGTGCCATGTAAGATCTTTGGGATGATCTGTGGTGATAGTTGATTGGTCCAGTAGCTGAATTTGTAAAAACCACAGAAGCGACGAAAAATCTGAATTTTTTACACAAAATTGATATACAAATTTCCTATGTTTTCAAAAAAAATTGGAGTTACAGAAGTTTGGCAAAAGTCCAAATTACTATAGACTATTCTGTTTTGACAGATTTTTGTTTTTGTTATGTTGTTTGCTTATTTTGATGAATCTACGTGTAATATCGGAGGGTATGAACCATGGAGAAGTTAGAATATAGTAGATATAACACCAACATAAAATTGGAATGAGTTTACAACAGTAGCTAAAAGTGGTTATTTGCTTTGTTTCACTACCGGATCTCACGAGTTTTTCTGTTGAGTTTTGTATTGTGATGTTTTCGAGTTTTGAGTAAAATTTTGATGGACTACGAAATAGGGAGTGGCAAGAGTCTTAAAAATAGTATGTCAATTTTCTTAGGTTATGAATTTGATCCTAATATGATGGGTATTCAAAAGGGATATAATAAAACTTTCATGTAGATCAGTGAATATATGAGAAGTTTGATTCCTTGTGATGGTTTTGAGATATAAAGATGGTGATATTAGAGTCATGCTTGTTGGTAATTGTGGGATAATAGAAATATTTGTGTTAAGGTGTGTGATTCCCGAAGCATGCACATATGGTCTCTAGTTATGCCATGAAGTTAGAGCATGATTTATTTCTGATTGTCTTCCATATGAGTGGCGGTCGGGGACGAGCGATGGTCTTTTCCTACCAATCTATCCCCCTAGAAGCATGCATATTAGTACTTTGTTTCGAGGGCTAATAAATTTTTGTAATAAGTATGTGAGTTCTTTGTGACTAATGTTGAGTCCATGACTTATACACACTCTCACCCTTCCACCTTTGCTTGCCACTCTAGTACCGTGTAACTTTCCCCGATGCATTAAACCACCTATACCTTTCCTCAAAACAGCCACCATACCTACCTATCATGGCATTTTCATAGCCATTCTGAGATATATTGCCATGCAACTTCCACCGTTTCGTTTATTATGACACATACCATCATTGTCATATTACTTTGCATGATCATATAGTTGACATATTATTTGTGGCTTGGCCACCGTTCATATTTTTCATAGATGTCACACTAGATCATTGCACACCCGGTACACCGCGGAGGCATTCATATAGAGTCATATCCTTGTTCTTGTATCGAGTTGTAATTCTTGAATTGTAAGTAAAGAAAAGTGCGATGATCATCATTATTAGAGCATTGTCCTATGTGAGGAAAGGATGATGAAGACTATGATTTCCTCACAAGTTGGTATGAGACTCCGGACTTAAAATAAAAAGAGGCCAAAGAGCCCCAAAAAAGAGAGGCCAAAGAGCCCAAAAAGAAAAAAAGAAAAAAAGAGAGAAAAAGAGAGAAGGGACAATGTTAGTGTCCTTTTTCCACACTTGTGCTTTAAAATAGCACCATATTCTTCATGATAGAGAGTCTTCTATGTTGTTACTTTCATATATTACTAGTGAAAAAATTTCATTATAGAACTTGGCTTGTATATTCCAATGATGAGCTTCCTCAAAATTGCCCTAGGTCTTCGTGAGCCTTTGGATGCACACCCACTTAGTTTTCTTTTGAGCTTTCATACACTTATGACTCTAGTGCATCCGTTGCATGGCAATCCCTACTCACTTGCACCAATATCAATTGATGGGCATCTCCATAGCATGTTAATTTGCCTAATTGGTGTGAGAATTTCTTTCTCCATTTTGTCTACTACCACCTTCTATTCCACCCATAGTGCTATAGCCATGGCTCACGGTCATGTATTGCGTGAAAGTTGAAAAAAGGTTTAGAACGTCAAAAGTATTAAACAATTGCTTGGCTTATCATCGGGGTTGTGCATGATAAATACTTTGTGTGATGAAGACAGAGCATGACACGACTATGATATTTTAGGGATAACTTTCTTTAGCCATGATATTTTGAAATGTTATGATTGCTTTGTTAGTATGCTTGAAGTATTATTGTTTTATGTCAATATTAAACTTTTGTTTTGAAGCTTATGGATCTGAATATTCATACCACAATAAGAAAGATTACTTGATAAACATGTTAGGTGGCATTCCACATCAAAAATTCAGTTTTTATCATTTACCTACTCAAGGACGAGCAGGAATTAAGCTTGGGGATGCTTGATACGTCTCCAATGTATCTATAATTTTTGATTGTTCCATGCTATTATATTATCCATCTTGGATGTTTTATATGCATTAATTTGCTATTTTATATCATTTTTGGGACTAGCCTATTATCCTAGTGCCTAGTGCCAGTTGCTGTTTTTCCTTGTTTTTCTCTTTTAGAGAAAATCAATACCAAAATATTCCTAGGGCGCACGGGGGGGGGGGGGGCAGGCTTGTGGGCCCCTAGGGACCCCTAACCCTAATTTTATCTCCATAAATAATGAAATATTCCCCGTACACCAGGGGGAACACCAAAAATACTTTCCGCCGCCGCAAGCTTCTGTTCTCGTGAGATCCCATCTTGGGGCCATTTCTGGCACTCTGTCGGAGGGGGATTCGATCACGGAGGGCCTCTACACTAACCTTGCAGCCCTACCGATGATATGTGAGTAGTTTACCATAGACCTACGGGTCCATAGCTATCTATAGTATCTAGATGGCTTCTCTCTCTTTGATCTTCAATACAATGTTCTCCTCGATGTTCTTGGAGATCTATTCGATGTAATCTTCTTTTGCGCTGTGTTTGTTGAGATCCGATGAATTGTGGGTTTACAATCAGATTATCTATGAATATTTATTTGAGTCTTCTCTGAACTCTTTTATGCATTATTAAGATAGCTTTGTATTTCTCTCTGATCTATTGATTTGGTTTGGCCAACTAGCTAGATTGATATTTCTTGCAATGGGAGAGGTGCTTTGTGATGGGTTCAATCTTGCGTGTCCTCATCAAGTGACAGTAGGGGTAGCGAGGCACGAATTATTATTGTTGTCATTAAGGATAAAAAGATGAGATTTTACCATATTGATTGGATCTATCCCTCTTCATCATGTCATCTTGCTTAAGGAGTTACTTCATTTTCTTTAACTTAATACACTAGATACATGATGGATAGCGGTCATTGTGTGGAGTAATAGTAGTAGATGCAGACAGGAGTCAGTCTACTTGTCATGGACGTGATGCATATATTCATGATCATTGCCTTGAATATCGTTATAACTATGCGACTTTCTATCAATTGCTCAATAGTAATTTATTTAGCCATCGTATGTTTCTTTCAAGAGAGAAACCTCTAGTGAAATCTATGCCCCCGGGTCTATTTTTATCGTATTATTTTCAAATCTATAAAACCAAAAACCAAAAAATACCTTGCTGCAATTTATTTATATTTAAATTATTTCACACTTTTACTTATCTTTTATATCAATCTCTATCAGATCTCACCCTTGTAGTGACCAGGAAGGTATTGACAACCATTTTTCGCGTTGTGTGCAAATGTTTGTTAGTTTGTGCAGGTGCATCTATTGAAGACTTGTGTGTCCTCCTATTGGATTGATACCTTGGATCTTAACTGAGATAAATACTTATCTCTACTTTGCCGCATCACTCTTTCCTCTTTAAGGAAAAAAATCAACGCAAGCTTAAGAAGTAGCACCGACAAACCCAAAAAATACATCAGTCATCCATGCTCTCCATATGAAGAATATGCATGATGATTACGAACAGCCGCAAGTTTATTACAGGTGAAGAATCGTGCTCATCCTGCATATCCTCCAAATAGAGTACAGTGAAGATCGACACTTGTAAAAATAAAAAAATATGAAGGTATTTAAGCAGGTCAAGGACATGCTCGGGGCACAAGGTCGGACTTAATTTTGTTAGACGTGATCGCGGCACGAGATCGTACAAGACATGGGCTAGCTGGCGCTGCAATGCTTGGATGGGTCGGGCTTTGGGGAAGGAGGCAGGGTCGACGTGGAAAATGGCTTACGTGCATGCATGGCATTGGTAATCACTCATGTAGATCGGCGCACCCCGCCGCTAGCCAGACATGCATGCGTGCCCACGGATCGCGTGGGGTATCCGCCTGGGCCCGACTGGCGTAAATGTTCACACATGTACTAAGTTTCCGGTTAATACAATTCTAGCATGAATAATAAATATTTATCATAATATAAGGAAATATAAATAACAACTTTATTATTGCCTCTAGGGCATATTTCCTTCAATGAAGTGGAGCTGCAGCAAGCGCTAAGCAAATATGGTGGCTAACATATGCAAATAAGAGCGAGAAGAGAAGCAATGCACGGTCGAGAAGTTAGAAGTGATCAAGAAGTCATCCTGAAACTACTTACCTTTATACATAACACAAGACCGTGTTCACTTCCCGGACTCCGCCGAAAAGAGACCATCACGGCTACACACGCGGTTGATTCATTTTAATTAAGTTAATGTCAAGTTCTCTACAACCGGATATTAACAAATTCCCATCTGCCACATAACTGCGGGCACGGCTCTCGAAAATTTATACCCTACAGGGGTGTCCCTACTTAGCCCATCACAAGCTCATGATCCGTGGAGATAATCCTCCATCGTGGGACACCCGATCAGACTCGGAATCCCGGTGCACAAGACATTTCGACAATGATAAAACTAAACCAGCAAGACCGCCTGAATGTGTGGACAAATCCGATAGGAGCTGCACATATCTCGTTCTCAGGGTGACGAAGTTATGTACCTAGGGTAGGGTCATGGATCTGTTCAAGATACCCTCCCCAAGGACATCCCTAAAGGTACCATGAGCATTCGAAGAAAAATCATCATCCACTCGACCATGAAGTTATGTTCCACTCAACAATCCTGAAGACACTCGACCGTATAGATAATCACTCGACTACGAGAAGATCCCTCTTCACTCTGCAACGGTCGGGAATTAAGTCATAGCTTTAATGGCCATTATGTATCTTTATTGCAGGCGTTACCAGTAACGTCTCCTTCTTTATGTACCTTAAACCCTCTGTGACGTGGGCTGGCTGGGGTCCTGGCGCAATCTATATAAGCCACCCCCCTCCACAGGCACAGGGGTTCGCACTTTCTGTAACACACACGCATATAATCTAGTCGACCGCCTCCGGGCTCCGAGACGTAGGACTGTTACTTCCTCCGAGAAGGGCCTGAACTCGTAAAAATCCCGTGTACAACTCCCCCATAGCTAAGATCTTACCTCTATATTCCTACCCCCCCCATTCTACTATCAGACTTAGAACCACGACATAAGGCACACCAGATAGGTCAAGCTACGAGTAAAACCAGCCCTCAAGTTTCCCCGAGGAGGCCCCGCAGGCTGCCCATTTCGGACAAACACTTAGAGAAGCACTGGCCCGGGGGGCTTAAAATAAAGATGACCCTCGGGTTTGCAACCCCAAGGAAAAGTTATAGGTTGTTAGGCAAATGTAAAACCAAGGTTGGACCTTGCTGGAGGAGTTTTATTTAAAGCGAACTGTCAAGAGGTTCCCATACCCCTCATCATGTTAGGGACGCAAAAATCAAGGAACATAACACCGGTATGGCGGAAACTAGGGTGGCAAGAGTGGAACAAAACACCAGGCATAAGGCCGAGCCTTCCATCCTTTGCCAAGTATATAGATGCATTAAGTTAAATAAGAGATAATGTGATATCCCAACATATCCATGTTCCAACATGGAACAAACTTCAACTTCACCTGCAACTAACAACGCTATAAGAGGGGCTGAGCAAAAGCGGTAACACAGCCAAACAACGGTTTGCTAGGAAGGTGGGTTAGAGGCTTGACATGGCAATATGGGAGGCATGATATAACAAGTGGTAGGTAGCGCGGCATAGCGATAGAACGAACAACTAGCAAGCAAAGATAGAAGTGATATCGAGGGTATGGTCATCTTTCCTGAAGTCCCGTTAGGAAGAAGAACGAGTCCAAGAAGTAGACAAGCGGACGTAATCAAACGAATCCTCACAATTCCGGAACGAAACTGAAGCTAATGAGAGAAGCAAACCGGAAAGAAGCAAGCAACATGGTAAACACACAAGCATAAACATGGCATGACACACAACCAAGGATGATGCATGTCGGTTTAAATAAGCATGGCATGGCAAAGTGCACAAACAAAACTACAAGTTAAGTGGAGCTCAACATGTAACAAAATGCATGTTGACGAAAAACCACATTCGATTATTTGGTTCACTCTCGGTTAGGTACTCAACAATATTAAATGTTGGTTAACATGGCAAGAGGTGAAACATAATTAAACTAACTATTTAGGCAAGTTTAAATGAGGCCGGAAATAACAAACAACAATTCCGAGAAATCACCATATGCATAGCAATTTAATGCAAAAAAAAATTTAAATATTTTAAATGTTGTTATCATGATGCGGATGACATATTCAAGTTGGATGCAGTTTTATGAAAAAGTTGACATGAACATGTTATGAAGCATTTGTTACCGTGGTGGAAAGAAAGGGTGCCACGGTAACGAACCCGAAAATGATGCCACGGCAACATATCGGTTCCGGTAGCTCATGGAGATACCGGTGCAAAAGGAAGTGGGCGGATGTGTGGAACACGTAAGAGATGCTGGGGTGATCCCGGATACTGGGTTCCCACATGTCGATGGCATGGCAAATGAGGAGGACCGTACGAAGACAACCCAGACACGATGCAAACACAAGCATCTCATACAACATGCATTCATCCACGGGCGTCGTTCTGACGGTTATACCTTCAAAGCGTGCGTTCGGGCCAGTTCGGTTTCGGTGCAAAGTAGAGGAAGTAGATATTCTCGGGACGGTCGTAGTGGAAGTAGTCGTTCATGTTCGGGAAGCGGTAGAGGTACGGGTCTTCGACAACGGTCGTCGTACACGCTCCGAGGTCGTCGGTAGAGGTTCTCGCAATCTCGGCGATGGTAGTGGTACACGTTTTCGTAGATGTTCGAGTCATCAGTAGCAGTACTTGGTGAATCCCGAAACGGTCTTGGCATCTTCGCGCGTAGGGGTACTTGGCGTTTCCGTGTAGCCGAACTTGAGGGTCGTCGACATCGGGGTACTTGGGGTCTTCGGACTTGCCGGCTTGATGTGGTCGAAGTAGACGGCTGACAGGAGGTGCTCGTGGTCGTCGGTGTTACGTGTGCGTTCATCGGACCGGGGACTTGGCGAAAAACCCCGAAGGGGCTGCTCGTTCGTTTGACAGGGGAAAAACAGCGGCAGCAGCAGGCATCGCAGGAGTCAACGAGCGCGGTCGTCGCTGGACTTGGCGAAGCAGGGAAGGAGTTAGGGACTAGGCGCAGCGGGGACGAGCTCACTCCGGCGAGGGTGCAGAGGTCCATGGCACGGCTCCTGTCGATGTGGACGAGGCAAGGAGGAGCTGCTGCCGTTCGTCCCGGTGCGCAACAGGGGAATGCAGGCGGGATTTAGCGGCGGGGCCCCAGCAGCAGGGAGGCGCAACGATGGCGCGAGGAGCTTGAGGGCGCGGCGCGGCGAGAGGGTGCTGCAGGCATCGGCGGCGCCAGGGGTATTCACATGTATTCATATGAATACCCAAGATTTGGCCCCAAAAAATTAATACATGTCTTATTTAACGGCCCACAGCCCATAGCCCACACTGGATACCGGCTACACTCGTCCCGTTCACTTGATCCAACCCCCACTCGGCCGTTCCCCAAGTCCCCAACCTAACCTAGCGACTGCGGCCAGCGGCGGTGGCGGCGGCGAGTAGCGGCCAGCGGCGACGGCCAGTACTGATTGCAGGTCAAAGAAAGTTACACGCAATACATGTCAGCAGTTGCTCTTAGCATGACTTTAAGATCCCGGGTCCATTCCATCGTCCGCATAGCACAAAACAATGCCTATCCTTAAGAGCAATTTCAACACGCCGACCCAAACAAATGCACACTTTATCTGTTTTTTGTCCGTTTGAATCGGTTAGACGAAAGTGTTCGTCCGCTTTTTCATTTGAGTTGGCAGGTACTCCTAATGGGAGGCCGACTCATTTATGTCGACGTGCCCGAAACTAACTTAATTAATCATAGTTATACATAAAATGGTCAGTCAAACGCCAGCCAAAGTTCACTTAAATATAACTAAAAACTTAAAAAACTCTAATAAACGCCCGCGCGCTGCCCTAGTAGACTGCTTTGCCCTTGCCCTTGCCCTTACGGTCGTCGTCGTCACCGCTGGTGAGGTCAATGAAGACGAGGGGGCGCCCAGCCCAACCGAACGCGACTAGATAGGCCGCCAGGGCAACCTCCTTCGGCGTCTGCTGCGGCGACGGCATAGCGGCAAGGCGGGTGCGCTCCTCCTTCTCCTCAAGCGGCAGTGCCTCCTCGTCGCGGTGCAGCTGCTGCTCATATTGCATATGTCGCTCGCCGTCGGCCCCCTCCTCGATGAGCCAATGGATCTTCCAGCGCTCAAGGTGGACCGCCTCTTCTTTCAACGTGGAGGCATAGTAGCAGGGAGGTGCACTCACCCACGCGCGAATCTCGCCGGTCCACGAATAAGACTCCTCTTGTCAAGTGGGGGCAGCTGTGACCGCTTCCACGTGCGCGTTGGCTCGCGCTCTGGCTTGGCCTTGGGCTCGACAAGGGACGGTGCCGACGGCGGTGGCGGCATGAATATGGGCGCCTGGACGGAGTCCGCCGCCGCGGACAAAGCTAGGGCTTGCTCCAGCCCATCCCAATGGGCGTCCTCCTTGAGCTGGCTCGCCTTCAGCGTTTGCTACAGGCCCTCCTCGAGGGCGGCTTGATACTATGCCTTCACCTCCTCTTCCTCTGACTTTACCCGCAGGGGCGGCGGTGGAAGGGCGTGGTTGATGTGCATGCCGAGGCGGTGCTCCTCCTCGTGCTCTAGCGCAAACCAGCACTCCCAATTGGGAGAGTCTGGTGCGTAGGCACGCATGGCGCGCTGCTCCGGCATCAGGAACCGGCGCCGTCAGGAAACCTCCTTAGCGTGCGCCCGCGCGGGCCGCGGCGCCGCCGGGATGGGGATGTGGTGCGGGTTCAGATGCCAACCATGCGGCAAGTTCACATCTGGATACGACAGGGGCTAGCGGTACTGCCAGTGCCACCATGCCTGGTGGACTGGGATGTGCAGCCGCTCCCGCTCCCACGGTGGCATGCCACGTCTAGCCGACGACGATGTAGCTGGGTGCCCGCGGGAAAAGCTCGCTTCGGCGCTGAACCTTCCCTTCTTCCCTCCCTTCCCACAGAAGATTCCCATGGCTTTGCTAGGGTTTGTTGCTGGTTGGCTGTCTAGGGTTTTTTGGTCGCCGGCGAGGAAGCAAAGGTCCCGCCACACGAGTCCATTAAAAGGGACGGGCACGCGGCCCTTTCACACACTGCCAGACGGGTCCTCTGTTAGTGGCCGTGTTAATTATGACCGTTGGGCTGGTTAGGCAGCTGACATGCGGGGCCGTGGCGAACACCGAGCCGACGCGCGGCGCGTCTGCGCCAACACATTTCAGACATAATTTTAGGCCTGAAATGAGTCTAAGTACAATAGACACGAAGCGGATGGTTTTTGAAATGGTCGACACATTGGGTCAATGTTTTACTACGCGGTGACCTAAAACGAACATGGACGGACAAAATAAATCACCGGTTGAAGTTGCTCTAAAGAAACCTCACAAGGGCAGGCGAACCATCCTGCACAGACACGTACACCTGTCTGATGCCAAACTCGAAATCGGCGCCTGGCCACACGGAAGTTAGCAGCGCACAGTGTCCACCATGCGGCCTCACATGGCCTCCAGATTTTAGAGATAAGATCTGGCCTTGCACTCGTAGTTTATGAATGGCACAGCGGCGGGCACTGTGCGTCCGACAGTGCACGGCACATGGAGACGATAGAGAACCATCACTTGTTTTTATGGGGCAGCGCATCGCTGAACCTGGATCACTGAACAGAGACAGAGAGAGGGGCACATGCGGCTGCGTGCAATCAGGACGCCCGCGGTGACTCGTGTCGCCCTCGTGCCACCGCGCTCCTTGACCCCGGTTTGACGATGATTTGATTTTCCATCTCTTTTCTCATGGTGACAGATTGACGATGATTGACCGGATGCATGGAACCGCAGGAGCTAGCCACAGTTTGCTAACCGATAATACATACATCCGAAATTAGTTGTCGCTGAAATGGATGAGTTAGATACTGCATCTGTTTGAGTGATAAGTAATTTCGAACAGAGAGCAACTGAGCAAGTACTGTGCAGGAGCACACGTATCTGTCATCTTTACGGTCTTCCAATCCAGTACAATAGAAGAAAATATCTGAGGACTTGACGACGGGGCGGATCGGTGGGTGCGCGCAGGCCACAGCTGAAGCCGGTCTCTTGTTGGTGTGGAGTGCAAGCGAGCTGCTTCTTCTTCTTCTTCTTCTTGTCTTGGGTTGAATAATAATCATTTCCCTTCTGTCCGCTTCCATGTCTGTCTTGATCAGCGGATGCACTCCGATCTGCGAGGGGCAAGGGTCGCATGGCTCACGTCGCATGCACATGCACACATGGCCACCATGTGTCAGCTGAGGCCGATGCGTGCACATGCAGACGACAGGATCGCCATCTCGGAGCCCGTCGTCGGTGCCGTCCGTCCGTCCCGTCTCCGAGGGCCCAGATCGAGCGGCCCCTGGCGCGGCTCGCGGTGGCATTTCCTCTGCAAATACGGGCGCGCCCCGAGGCCGTTTAGACGAGGAGCTGGCCTATAAAGCGCGGCCGTGCTCCTCCCTTCGTCTCATCCTCCACCCTGAGCTCGAGCTCGTAAGCTTGAACCAGCTCCAAGCGGAAAACTAAAGAGCGAGGAAGACGGAGGACGCCGCGATGCGTTGCGCCGTGCTGCTCCTGCTCGTCTTCGCGGCGGCGCGCGCCGCCGCGGTCGTCACCGACGGTGAGGCACCCCTGCTCTGTCATGTACCCTCAGATAGCGAGCTACAGTACTTGCCGCCGCATGATTAGATTTCAGGAGTACATGCCGATTAAGAGAAGTGCACGATATCATGCCTTTATCCCTCCTTTCTCCGCCTGTTCTTGTTGTCTTCTTCGTGTCATATTCACTGCTTTTGCTTGAGGCGCTGTACTTTGATTGGTTCTGCGTAAAACCAGTAGTAAGTATAGTTAGTTGGTCGTCAAGTAGGCGAATCACCGACGAGAGATTTTTCTTTCATGAAAATGGGTAGAGCACTTGACCCGGCCTGGCAGACAAGCGGGTCGTTGCATGGTTGACCCACATGCATTAAGGACCATCTTGCGATCACAAAAACTGATCTGGTTAGGTGTGGCACACCATGCGTGCATGCATCGAGGATCTTGTTTGTAGGAAATGATTCTGGTTCGCTGTCATGTGCATGGTGCTTGAACAAGGTTGATCATGATTCGATTTTATTGACGTAGGGTATAACTGTCGGCCCACCCTCACATGGCAACGCATCTTCCTCGCATGTGTGCATGGGCCACCTTTCCGATTTGAAACCAGTAAACGCAGTCTCCATGCACGCTCACCGTCCAAAGTCCAAAGAATCTCTCTTTGTTTGTATAACTTAATAAACATTGCTACATCGTATAGTACAAGTACATGTATATACTAACCTAAAGAAAGTGCGTAGTGTACTAGCAGTGGCGTGAGCTTGTGTTGGGTTCGATTCGGTTTCCGCTGCATCGACCTCTCGTGCGTGTGCAGAAACCGCCGCAGGGCTCTGCATCTGCGCCATGTGCATGCTCGACGAAGTGGGTAGTGAATGCGCCTGGCCTAGGCTGAAGCAGAGTAACATGCACCCTGTCAGCTTACACTATGACGCCTGTCTGTCGGTGTGATTGTTAAACGAAGCATGAGTTGGGGAGACAGCCCTGCGTGCTCCAGCACCGTTGCAGCTTGCTTTCCTTTTCTAGCTCCAGCAGTAATGGCCGAGGCTCGGTGAAACACCAGAACCAAGAACAAATGTTACCTGCTGCAATTTAATTAACTGTATTGCTAAATCTCAATTGACTAAGACTTAGTTAAGTCTCAATCAACGTCTTACTCGTGAGATCTTATATTAAGATCCGTGCAAATTTTTTATTCTGTTTTTCGTTTTCCTTTCTTATCCGTTATATCATTTGATCAAGTCTTAGTCCTCCTAAAAAAGATTAAGTCTTAGTCGATTGAGACCTAGCTACATCCATTTTTATTTACTCTGATGGGCTGGTGCATGCAGGGCTCCTGCCGAATGGCAACTTCGAGTTGGGTCCGGCCAAGTCGGAGCTGGTGAACGGCACGGTGGTGAAGGGCGGCAAGGCGATCCCCAGGTGGGAGACGTCGGGCTTCGTGGAGTACATCGAGTCCGGCCACAAGCAGGGCGACATGCTGCTGGTGGTGCCGCAGGGCGCCTACGCCGTCCGCCTCGGCAACGACGCCTCCATCCTCCAGCGCATCCCCGTCGCCCGGGGCTCCTACTACGCCATCACCTTCAGCGCCGCCCGCACCTGCGCGCAGGCCGAGCGCCTCAACGTCTCCGTCAGCCCCGAGTCCGGCGTGCTCCCCATGCAGACGATCTACGGCAGCAACGGCTGGGACTCCTACGCCTGGGCCTTCAAGGCCAAGCTCGACGTCGTCGAGCTCGTCCTCCACAACCCCGGCGTCGAGGAGGACCCCGCCTGCGGCCCGCTCGTTGACGCCGTCGCCATCCGCACGCTCTACCCGCCCACGCTCTCCAAGGGCAACATGCTCAAGAACGGCGGCTTCGAGGAGGGCCCCTACTTCCTCCCCAACGCCTCCTGGGGCGTGCTCGTGCCGCCCAACATCGAGGACGACCACTCCCCGCTCCCCGCCTGGATGATCATGTCCTCCAAGGCCGTCAAGTACGTCGACGCCGCGCACTTCAAGGTGCCCGAGGGCGCCCGTGCCGTCGAGCTCGTTGGCGGCAAGGAGAGCGCGCTCGTGCAGGAGGTCCGCACCGTGCCTGGATGGGCCTACCGTCTCTCCTTCGCCGTCGGCGACTCCGCCGACGGCTGCATGGGATCCATGGTGGCCGAGGCCTATGCCGCGCGCTCCACCCTCAAGGTGCCCTACGAGTCCAAGGGCGCCGGCGGTTACAAGCGCGCCGTGCTGGACTTCGTCGCCGTCAGGGACCGCACCCGGGTCGTCTTCCAGAGCGCCTTCTACCACATGAAGGCCGACGGCACGCTCTGCGGGCCCGTCATCGACGACGCCAAGCTCGTCGGCCTGCGCAAGAAGCCCGCCGCACGTCGCCTCATGCTCTAATTAAGCTAGCCCTGCCACGACGTCTTACTACAAAGAATGTACGCAAGCACGGCGCCGGATCGGAGTGAGTAGTATTTATTGCTAGGCTTTTGGTGTGCCAACCGGGTGGGTTTATGTGTGAGAGTTCGCCGTTGTCCGCCGTGCTTATATTTGCGGTGGCCCGGTGCTTGTTATTTTTGTTTCTTTCATCATGCCAATCAACAAAGAAAAGGGTCATGCTGTGGCTTGGCCCGACGGAGGGCCACGTTATCATCACATCACATACGCCAAACCAGATGATACTACAAGGCACGATTCAATGACAAATGCATGCTACTATATTTCTGATTTAGAGAAGTTCATATTAAACCTCGAAAACTATTACCAAAGTCTAACATACAACCAACCCTGAACTATAAAACCGTCTATTTGACAACCTTAAACTTTTAAAACCAGACAAAAAACAACCACGTGCTGAATTTTGACTGTCTTTGATCGACGGAGGATCACATTAACATCACTACTATTTCTCGATCGTTCGGTTAAATCACAAAACTGTGCTCACTACGTACAACCGTTTGTGATGCAAATTGTCCGGAGCCATGGACATCCCAACTTCTTATCGGCCAGTATTTGAAGGTGGACTACTTTGTGTGTCAGCCGTTGGTTTCTTTGATCTATCGCCACCTGGGCAGTTCACATTAAATCGACCAACTTCATACCAAAAAAGAAGAGTTAATTGCACGGAAGTACCACAATTGGGGCATTACATGCGGATTGGTACCACTTTTGGTAATTTTTACATGTCAGTACCAAGTCTGGGGCTAGCCGTTACAAAAAGGTCTAAACCGCGTATAAACACGTATTGACGGGGTATCTGACCAGCGGGGCCCACCTGTCGGGTGCCGACGTGGCATGTTTTTTTTTGCAGAAAGCCCCCTTTTTCACCGGCGCTACTATTCATCGTCTCCACACGCGGCGGCGCCGATCTAAATCGAGGGGAGGAGCCCCTCGAGCCCGAGCTCCTCTGCCTCTTGTAACCTCCGCCCCGCCCCGGCGTCCCGCTCACCGTGCCTGCTTGCAGCCGACGCAGGGAAGGCAGCCGGACTTGGCGCAACTCCGGCGACAGGGAGCGACGAAGGGTGCAGGAACCGACGGATCTATATGGCGACTCGTGCGGCGGAGGGCGAGAGGGATGGTGCTGGTCCTCTGTTCATACGGCAGAGAGGGAGGAAACAGGGAGGTGGCTAGGGGACCTAGTCGCCAGCGATGGCTGCTCCGGCGAGGTGCATGGGGCGGGGTCGACAAGACCCCCGGGCGGAGAAGGCTGGGAGGAGGAGCCTGGGCACGAGGAGACGACGCCGCGCTGGTGAGCGAGCTGGGGAGCTCGGGAGGAGGCGCGAGGGATCCTCGTGGCTGCTGCTCGCCGGCGATGGCTGGGGGCGGGGTCGATGAGACCCTCGGGCGGAGGCGGCTGGGAGGAGGATCCCAGGCATGAGGAGGCGGCGGCGCGCTGGTGAGCTCGGGAGGAGGCGCGAGGGGACCTTGTGGCTGCTGCTGCTCGCCGACGACGGCTGGAGCGACTGGTCTCCTCCCCTGCTTCTGCTGGTTTTCTGTCGGGGGGGGGGCGGGGGGGGGGGGGGGAGGGGGTTTCTGAAAAAAAGTGCCCCGTCGGCACCTGACAGGCGGGCCCTGCCAGTCAAATACACCGTCAATACGTGTTTATACGCGATTTAGACCTTTTTGTAACGGCTAGCCCCAGACTTGGTACTGACCCGTAAAAATTATCAAACTTGGTATCAATCTGCTTCCAATGCCCCAATTGTGGTACTTCTGTACAATTAACTCAAAAAAGAAAGAAAGAAAAAGCGAAACAGACAGCTACGTTTGATCGTTCGGCCGACCGGAATCAATGGAAGCTGGATGCGCAGGAGATCATGACGCGCCCGTGCATGCGATGCTTCATATGCATGCACGGATGCACCCAAAAGCAGGGGCGCCATAACAATCAAGGCACAATCAAAGTAGTACTATTTCTCGCTCGTTCGGATAAATCACAAAACTTGTGCTCACTGCTAGTACAACAGTTTATAATGCACACTGTCTAGAGCCATGAACGTCCCAACTTTCTATCGGCCGTTGGTCTCTTTGATCTTTCCACGCCCGGGGCCGGGGCAATTCACAGTAATATCTACGGAAAAAGAGTTTCATCAATCCAAAGAAAAACGTGAAACAGATGGCCACGTTCGATCTTTCAGCCGACTGGAATCAACCTGAAAGAAGTGTGACACCCCCCACCCCGCCAAATGGAATGACACCAATGAACTGATGGTTCCATAACAACACCTTCACGACCATAGTGTGAACTTACAAACATAACACATATATTTTCCATCCTAGAGAAGGAACCCAAAATGGGAGCCATATTATCAAAGTTGCAATATGCTTCTTATGACATGACATGTCGAGATGATAGGGTTCCACAAGAATCTGCATAGATAGAGGTGGTTGTTGTACATATGATCAGATTCAAGTGACATAACCCAAGCCAGGTTTTTACGGGGAAGTTGAGAAGCTGAATTTTACTATAGGGAATATAGGAGTATTGTTAGACTGTATTTACATGTGTATATTGTAACGTTGTATACCACCTCATTATATATATATGTGATAGGCCACCCCTAGAGGGTTGTGCCGGTCCCCCCAAAGCCTATTGTCTTACATGGTATCACGCTAGGTTACGTCCGCTTCCGCCTAAAAACCCTAAACCGCCGCCGCCGCCGCCGCGCCCGCCGTCGCCGTCGCCCGACTGCTATGACGTCCGCCGCTGCGTCCGGCTCCACCGCCACCGGTTTTCTGCCGGCCTCCCTCGCGGCACTTCTCTCGAGGCCGCTGGATGCCGCCTCCCTTCAGGCGCCGATCGGGACACGGAGCGTCGGCTCCCTCTTCGCGCTCCCGCCGGCTGCTACTTCGCCCGGGCAGGCGCTTGTGGCCCACACCGCCGCCGCCCCGTCAACCGCGGCTGTCGCGCCCTCGGCCACTGCGCCGCTGGTGGCGGAGGACATCGCGCTGGCAGGCTTCGCGGCGTCAACCGCGGCCATCGCGCCCTCTGTCACCGCGCCGGCTGCCCCTCTGACTGTCTCCACGGTGGTCTCACCTCAGCCAGTCTCCTCAATGGAATCGCAGCCGCCGCCACCGTTTCACTTCGGCCATCTCATCACCATCAAGTTGTCGTCGGACAATTACATCTTCTGGCGCGCGCAGGTTCTTCCGCTTCTTGGGAGTCACTATCTGCTTGGCTATGTCGACGGCTCTCTCCCTTGCCCTCCTGCGCTGGTTGACAGCGTGCACGGTCCGGTCTATAATCTGGCTCACCGTGTCTGGACAGGGCAGGATCAGGCGAACCTCTCCTCCATCCAGGGGTCGCTCTCTCCGGCCGTTGCTGGGCTTGTTGTCTTCGCCAAGACGTCCCACGAGGCATGGACTATTCTTGAGCGCTCGTTTGCGGCACAGTCGCAGGCTCGTGTATCTGGGCTCCGTCGCCAACTTGGGGAGAGTTCTACAACAAAGTCAAGAGTCTCGCCGACACGCTGGCCTCCATTGGACAGCCCCTCACCGACTCCGAGTTCAACTCGTTTATTGTCAATGGTCTTGATGAGGAGTATGACGCCCTAGTCGAGATCATCAATGAGAGAGGCAACTCCACGCCCATGCCAGCACACGAGGTCTTTTCACGCCTCCTGCTTACTGAGCAACGAGTCGAGACGCGCCGATCCAGGGGCAACGACGCCCTCTCGGCAAACGCCGCCACCAAGGGTGGTCGCTCCTCTGCTTCATCCAGGGCTCCTTCGGGGCAGTCACCACCACCCGCCTCGGCCCCTCCTCCTACTGCGACGCTACCAGGGGCCGGCGGTCCACGTGTATGCCAGCTTTGTGGTCGCGATGGGCACTGGGCCTCGAAGTGTCACAAGCGCTTCCAGCGGGGTTTTCTTGGTCTCGGCAATGACGGGAAGGATACACGCAACTTTGCTCGTCAGGTCGCCATGGCTGATCGTCCGCCGCCGCAGAAGCCACAGGGACACACTCAGTCCTACTCCATTGATCCCCACTGGTACATGGACTCTGGGGCGACAGAGCACCTGACCAGTGAGATGGGGAAGCTTCACACTCGTGAACCCTACCATGGCTCCGACAAGATCCACACCGCCAATGGAGCAGGTATGCACATCTCTCATATTGGTCAAGCATCACTTCTCACTAGACATGCCAATAGGAGTCTTCAACTTCGCAATGTTCTTCGAGTTCCATCTGTGACACGTAATCTTCTTTCAGTTCCTAAACTCACTCGTGATAATAATGTGCTTTGTGAATTTCATCCTTTTGATCTTTTATTAAGGATCGGGGCACGAGGGACATTCTTCTTAGTGGGCGGCTCTGCCAAGGTCTCTATCGTCTGGAGCATCCTGGCGTCGCTCGCGTCTTTAGTGGAGTTCGGGTATCTCCGTCACAGTGGCATGCTCGTCTTGGTCACCCGGCCACACCTATTGTCCGGCATGTTTTGCGTCGTCATGAGCTTCCTAGTGTGTCTAGTAATAAAGATGTAGCAGTGTGTGATGCTTGTCAGCAGGGGAAGAGTCATCAACTTCCTTTTTCGGAGTCCAGTCGTGAGGTGAAACATCCTTTAGAACTTGTGTTTTCAGATGTATGGGGTCCTGCTCAGACTTCTGTTAGTGGTCATAATTACTATATCAGTTTTGTTGATGCTTACAGCCGCTTTACCTGGCTTTATCTTATCAAACGTAAATCTGATGTGTTTGACATTTTTGTTCAGTTCCAAAAACATGTTGAACGCCTTCTCAAGCACAAAATTGTTCATGTCAGTCGGACTGGGGTGGCGAGTATCGCAACCTCAACTCCTTCTTTCAGTCGCTTGGGATCACTCACCGTTTAGCATGTCCACATACACATCAGCAGAATGGTTCAGTAGAACGTAAGCATCGTCACATTGTTGAAACTGGTCTGACTCTTTTGGCCCATGCATCTGTTTCGTTTCGTTTTTGGAGTGATGCTTTCACCACTGCATGTTTTCTCATCAATCGTACTCCCACTCGTGTTTTGAATATGAAGACTCCCATTGAAGTTCTCCTTAATGAACAACCGGACTACACCTTTCTCAAGGTGTTTGGGTGTGCTTGCTGGCCCCATCTCCGTCCATATAACAAGCGTAAGCTCGAGTTTCGTTCCAAGAAGTGTGTTTTTCTTGGTTATAGCTCTCTTCATAAAGGATACAAATGTCTTCATGTGCCCACTAATCGTGTCTACATCTCTCGGGATGTTGTGTTTGATGAGCATGTTTTTCCCTTTGCCAAACTCCCTGTGTCCACTACCGAGCCACCTGTCATGCATTCATCCTCTGTTGCTTCTGACCAATTTGATGATGTTGCATATTCTCCTCTATTGTTGCCTAACCATGGTGCAAGCACTGGTCGTGGGGCTCGTTTGGAGATTCTGGAAGTGTCATCTTCCTCTTCGTCGCCATCGCCTTCATCCTCGGCACCTTCTGTTGTGCATGAGGAGCACATGGCGCCCCTGCATGGCCTCGGTTTCCGTGCTCATGCACGGCCGATCGACGTCCTGGCCCGGTCGCCTCTGGCTTCTAGGCTGCCTTCGCCATCGTCGCGCCCTGCAACCCCGCCGACTGGGCCGGCCTCCTCGGTCCCCGTCTCGCCCAGGGCGTCGGGGCAGTCATCACCAGGCCTGGCCTCGCCCGCCCCTGCCTCGCCCAGGGTGTCTGGGCCCTTCTCATCAGGGCCAGCCTCGCCTGCTCTCGCCTCGCCAAGGCCGTCTGGGCCGGTGTCACCGGAGCTGGCCTCGCCCACTCTCGGTTCGCCCATGGCCTCTGAGCCCCTGTCGTCGGGCCAGTCTTCGCCATGCAGCCCGGAGTCGTCTGTCCCGAGCTCGCCTGAGGTGATTCCTGCATCTCCGGCGACCGTCACGTCTCCGTCACCTTCGCCTCCGCCGGCTCCTGCTGCTGCTCTACGTCCACATACGCGCAGTAGGAGTGGCATTTTTCAGCCTAAGCAACGTCACGATGGCACAGTTGCTTGGTTAGCGGCGTGCATGTCTGCTGCTCTCGCAGATCCATCCTCTGAGCCACGCGCGTATCAAGCTGCTATGCGCATTCCTCATTGGAGAGAGGCCATGGAGCAGGAGTATCAAGCGCTTCTTCGCAATCAGACATGGACTCTTGTTCCTCCACAATCACGGGTAAATGTCATTGATTCCAAATGGGTTTTCAAAGTCAAGAGGCATTCTGATGGGTCCATTGAGCGCTATAAGGCTCGTCTGGTTGCTCGTGGTTTTCGACAGCGTTTTGGACTTGACTATGAAGACACCTTAAGTCCAGTGGTCAAGCCTACTACCATCAGACTTCTTCTCTCTCTGGCTGTTACTCGAGGTTGGTTTCTTCGTCAGCTTGATGTTCAAAATGCTTTTCTTCATGGTGTCTTGGCGGAGGAGGTTTACATGCGCCAGCCTCCGGGTTTCTCTGATCCGGATCGCCCTGATCATCTCTGTCGTCTATCCAAGGCAATTTATGGTCTGAAGCAGGCTCCTCGTGCTTGGCATGCTCGTCTTGCAATGGCTCTTCGTGCTCATGGTTTTGCACCATCAACTGCTGACTCCTCATTGTTTCTTCTTCAAAGGCCTGAGGTTACTATGTACTTGTTGGTCTATGTAGATGATATCATTTTGGTCAGCTCCTCTCGGTCGGCTGCTACTGCGCTTGTTCGCTCACTTGGTGCTGATTTTGCGGTCAAGGACCTTGGGAAGCTTCATTACTTTCTTGGTGTGGAGGTTACTTCTCGTGCTGCTGGCCTTGTTATGACGCAGAAGAAGTACTCTCTGGATTTGTTGCAGCGAGCTGGGATGCTTAAGTGCAAACCGACGACTACACCCATGTCTACCACTGATAAGCTCAATGCTGTTGATGGTGTGCTTCTTTCTTCTTCTGATGCGACAGAGTACAGGAGTATTGTTGGTGGGCTCCAGTACTTGACGATCACGCGACCAGACATTTCCTATGCTGTTAACCGAGTCTGCCAGTATCTGCAGTCACCCCGTGACACTCATTGGTCTGCTGTTAAGCGGATTTTGCGCTATATTCGTTTCACGGTGGCTCATGGTTTGCATATTCGGCCGTCTGACTCTGGTTGTCTTTCAGCATATTCTGATGCAGATTGGGCTGGCAATCCGGATGACAGGCGATCCACGGGGGGTTATGCTGTCTTCTTTGGCTCTAACCTGATTGCCTGGAGTGCTCGGAAACAGGCTACTGTCTCGCGTAGCAGTACTGAGGCTGAGTATAAGGATGTGGCCAATGCCACATCAGAGATCATCTGGGTACAGTCCTTGCTTCAGGAGTTAAGTATACCCCAATCACAGCCTCCTGTTCTTTGGTGTGATAACATCGGTGCTACATACCTTTCTGCAAATCCGGTATTCCATGCCCGAACGAAACACATTGAAGTTGACTATCACTTTGTGCGTGAACGTGTCTCTCAGAAGCAACTACAGATCAAGTTTATTTCTTCCAAGGATCAACTTGCTGACATCTTCACCAAGCCATTGCCTTTGCCACAGTTTGAGACTTGCAGGCGCAATCTTACCCTTCTAGATTCATTAGAAAGTGGCTAAGATTGAGGGAGGGTGTTAGACTGTATTTACATGTGTATATTGTAACGTTGTATACCACCTCATTATATATATATGTGATAGGCCACCCCTAAAGGGTTGTGCCGGTTCCCCCCAAAGCCTATTGTCTTACAAGTATCAGTGCCTCTACCCAAGTGAGCTTAGAAGAGAGCTAGGTGGCAAGCAAGAAAATTGGGCTACCGGGAAAATGGCGTAATGTTAGCCTTAGAAATAGACCTCTTCAAAAACTGTGCTCAACAGAATTTGTCAGCCTACCAGGTATTCATCGTGTAACGATGAGCCGTGTAAATTTTTATCCAGTAGATAAATAATCTATTAGTAAATAACTAGGAAATGAGAAGCAAATTTGGGTTGGATGGTTAGGAGGGTGGTTGTACCGTAGCCCATCAAGGATAAAATCATTGGTTTGACACCTATATGTCTCATAAAGGCGAAATATTATTTCATTGGGACGTGATGTTCCCATCGATAGAGAGCGCTTGCATCTGCGCCGTGCTTTAATTTTATTTTTGGAAACCACATGAACAATGCTCAATAGTAAATAATTTGTCAACCATGTAAGAAAAGGTCAATGTAAGACAAAATAAAACATGATAGTGTAAAAAACGACCCTAATAGTGTAAAAAATGACCCTAGAACCAATGGCGTCGCCTCCTCCTCTGAGATGTCGAGTTTCCCCAGCCGTTCCTCTAGGCGCGCCCTGGCTGACTTGAGCGACAAGGCACCCCTCGCCGCCGCGCCGCCGCTGCCGGAGGGTGTCGCCATCTCCGGCCGGCAGAAGTCCGGTGCGCCCCGCCGATCTGATCCACGGGCGCCGTCAGGTCCGCAAAACTCTAGTCACCTGGGGCTCTAAGGGTTTCCGGAAAAAAAAAGGGTCATGTTATCTTTTGCTAATAATGGCCATTTAACTTTTGGATAAGCAAAATCACCCTAAAGTTGAGACGAGAGACAGCCATCGTACCTACCACAAAACACAATACGATTGAAAATAGTGAACAACAGAACCAACATTAGCAGAATCAACAAAGAAAAGGGGGGGAGGGGGGGGGGGGGGGGGGGGGGGGGGGGTGGGGGTGCGCTTACTGACGAAGGAGAGGGAGCAGCATGATGCGCCCAGATATCGCCTCTCCCTGGGTTTAGGGAGAAACGGTCCAGGAAAAGGGAAAATGTTAGTATAATTGTTAGTCGCTGGTATTAACTTTTGTCTTCTATAGGTCGTAAAGCCTAAAAGTTTATTAAGAAGGATTATAAAAGGACTTAACAAAGCAAATGTTAACAAGATACTGATGGAAAGAGGAAAACAGAGTCCACGTACACTCCGTGACAACCGACAAGCCGGTCGTAGACTTCCTCTTTATCTGAAAGCGACCGACCGTCCATGCTTTTGATTCACCGACCAGCCATTCTCCGGCTTGAAATCAGTTAGCATGGGGAACTGTGCGCATGTGGCGCAAGTTCACGTTACCACGTATGG
Source organism: Triticum aestivum (assembly GCF_018294505.1). Classification (NCBI taxonomy): domain Eukaryota; kingdom Viridiplantae; phylum Streptophyta; class Magnoliopsida; order Poales; family Poaceae; genus Triticum; species Triticum aestivum. The sequence continues at coordinate 651,079,925 of NC_057812.1, read as the reverse complement.
ACCCCACCTCCGGTCTCATCGATGGAACCAAACACAAGCACATGCGCGCCGACGTGTACATGTTCTGGAATCTGGATAACCAAACCGGACGACGAGCGACGACCCCGCGTATGTCCAATCCAGACAACTCCGAGGACCGAGGTCGCCTTTAGCTGCAGTTTCCTTCCATGGACTGGCCTTCATCACTAGCAACCCAACGCCCAGATGGGTTCAGGCGTTCATCTCCTTAGCAATGGCCACCCGTGACTAAGCATTTGCATGGAGGCTACACGATTCCGCCGTTGGTCCATTTACGAAACAGAGAGGTGGATGACTGATAAACAATCAAGAACTGTGTGCCGTGGCCCCAGCGGCTGTGACTGAAGGAGGCTCGCGGCCAGCAGCGGTCCGAGTGGCCCAGCTTGAACGACGAGGGGTCGAGTTCGAGTAGCTGGCGCCCACGAGCTAGCTGGTTCCCCGATCTTCCCTCCCGTCGTCGGTTCCTCTGCCGAGCGGGGCCCGGACGGAGCACAGGCACGTTCACGTTCAGCTGATGGGGGCGGCAAGTCGGCATGCGGCGCGGTCCGGCGGTGATGAGCGAGACGGCGACCCACATCATCTGCAAGGTTCGTTGCTAATTATCCCTTGTTAGATGATGCAAGGGACAAATAGTCGACTGTCTAATTCCGCAACACTCCTCTTTCCATGTACTGTGCGGTGCGGAGCGCACATGAAAAAGAGAAACACATTTAGGATAGCATCACAAGAGCAAATAATCGTGAGGATTTGAGCATCATGTTGAACCCTCAGGATTAGCTGGCTTTGAGAAGCTACAATATTGCTGACTCTGCTCTTTGTGAACCACCTGATTAGATGCTACAGGGCATGTATACAGTACTGTGCTGCAGTACAAAATACTACATTGCGGTGATTCCTGACTTCATGTACAGTAAAATTGATCTGGGTTGCTAGGTTTTAACCTGATGGATGTAGAGACACAGTCAGGCTACTGTAGACATGACTTTGCTCTCCAAAGTCAACAAATCTAAACTGTGTTATCAATCTCTACTACTATTAAATAAGCAAACATATTCAACGCTGTGGGCACCCCGTCTAATGTACACACAATAACCCAAAGCAATTAGAGCCACCCAATCAGACTCACTCATTTAGATCTAACCGTCGAGATAATCCTAACCCTCACGAGAAGTGCGCTTAGCAATTTCAATCTGCGGACGAAAAAAACTCTGTCCGTAGACGAAAAGTCCCCCGCAATCGACTAAAAAAAATGTCCCCCGCAATCGTCGCCTCACGACCCACCATATCCTATTCCTACGTGCTCTCCAACCCCACGCCCGACCTCAGCGGCGACTTCGACGTCGACCAGCCGCCCATCGCGCAAACGCCCCATGCCTCCCCCCGCCTGCTCAGTGCCCAGGAGCTCGGCCGACGACGCCACAAACGCCGACAAGTATAGCGCGCCGTGCGCCGCGGCCGTGCCCTTGATCTCCTCGATCTGGTCGTGCGTTAGCGCGAAGGACGCGATCAGCGGAGACGGAGGTGGAGGCCCCTGCGGTGTCACTACGCCGACGCCTCGAAGATCGGCATGGTGTTGGCCGGCTTTAGGTCGGCGCGGGAGATCCCATCGGCGGCAAGCGACGCGCGCGCCGGCAACGCAGCAGCCTGGTCCGAGTAGTGGCGTAGGCGGGTGAGCGCGTTCTTGTGAGGAGTGGATCGCTGGAGAACAACCTGCTCCGTTTTTCAATCGCGTCCTGGTAAAGCAATCGATCGCCGGAGAAGGAAGTGCTCTATTCTTCAATCTTGTACCCAATTCTGAAGTTTGATTTCTGCAATCTTGTACGTAATTCTGAAGTTTGCTTTTCTCCTGCTATCTTCCCCATGAAATGGCTCAATGGAATTGATGGAATCAGGAACATCATATTGCTTTCAAGTTGATCAACCTCTGCCCTTTATTCATGGAAGAAGCAGCCGAGTGAGGACGACCTGCTCTCTTCTCTATCTGGTGCGTACCACCCTCCCATGAATAGGTCACTAGAACTGACAGAGTTTTGAATAGTGCTTTCAACTTGATCAACCTATTTCCCAATAATCAGCCGGTTGTATTTTTTCTATTGAGATGGAAGAAGAGGCTAACACATAGTACCATGTTTCCAATACGAAAGTAGCACCACTTTTTAATTTCATTCTGTACACTAGATGGATTTAGCTGTCCCAACAGAATTCCTACTTCTTGCTTATTTTCATGAGGTCTCTGCAATTTTTAGTAAGAATCACGTTTACTTTTCTCTTATCCTGAAATATGGCACTTGCACAAGTTCTTTGCTCATGATTACTTTTCCACTGCAAGGTATATTGTCCGGTTTGGTACCTCATGTTGGCATGGAATTTAAAAATTCAGATGAAGCTTGAGCATTTTGGCTTATCTATGGTCGTAAAAAGGGCTTTGGGGTCAGGAAAAGGTGCACGAACAAGAGATCCGCCGATGGCAAGGTTACTTCATGCCAATTTATTTGTGCAAGGAAATGGAATGCTTAATCTCTTTTGCCAAACAAAATTCAGTTATCCTTATCAAGTCTGAAAATGTACAAGTAGCAAGTGGAATGCTACAGAGACATGGCCTAATTCAGTTAACAAGTTTGAAAACTAGATTCAGTTATCAGCTAATCGGCCTGCAGCGGTGCGGAAACGACGGCGTGGTTCAGCCGACCACCACCATGGAGATGGGTGTGCAGGTGCTCGACATGAGGTTGCTGCGTGCGTACGCCGAGCTGTCCACCACGGGCGGTGACTCGAGGAGGCCGACCAACTGGACGCCCTTAGACCCGCATGAAGGACGGGAGCCCATGTAGCGCGCGTGGCCTGTATCCTGGACGCTGCCGACCACAGGGGCTCCCGCTGCACGTGCTGCCATGTATCCTGGCCGCCTCCGACCAGGGTGCTCCCTCTGCGTGTTGCTCTGTATCCCGGCCGCCGCCGACCACGGGGGCTCCCGCTGCACGTGTTGCTCTGTGCCCACGGCTCCTTTTGCGAACGAATGGCGACGGCGAGGATGCGCCGAGAGCTTGTTCGACCACGGCGGAGAAGGGGAATTCCAGGGGAACAAGGAGATATCCATTTTGTTCTTTTCTGTGTTTATTGTGGGCTGCTGACGGGCCGAAGCGTCGCTTCTTTTCATTGCGAGTGAATGCTTCTGCCATCGGATGGCTTACTAACGGGGTATACGCACATCACGTCCCTCTGCAGTAGGCTGAGCTACGTTGGAGGATCTCGATCCGTATAGATAGGTGGGAGAGCTTTGAGATTGCTATACGGCTGTATAGTTTGGTCCATTCAGCAAAAAAATTGGACTTCTGTAGTGTTGTACATATGCAAAAACTTTTGAAGGTGCGTGTCATCAACTTATGGATTCCTTTTTACTGCACCTCTTGTCCATTTTTGTTGGTCATATAAATCTTAAGGGCAGTCTATTTGTGCAGCAATGAACTTTCATAAATTAATAATTTGATCCTTTATCATAGTACTATCAAGTATCAACTTATATTTTCATGAAATTATAAGATTTATTATCCTTCCATGTAGTAATAAACCAGTACTTATAGCCTATTTAAGCTCGAGATGATAATGATATTGAAATTAGGAGTTCATAATGGTTTGGAGATTTTTTTTCTTCAGTTTCATACACATTAAGGAGCATCATGGTCATGTTAGCTACTATTGGATTTTGTTGTTTCTCACTAAGAGCAATTCGACTTATAATCCCAATGTTATGTTAATTTCCAGACGATTAAAAATTGGGTATGTGCTTTATTGTGAAAGTTCACAAGAGAAGCATGCTGTTTGAAATAACAGGTTGCAAATACCTTCATGGCTTTGGACCTTGCCATCGGAGGATTAACACTAAATGCCCACAAATGAACTACATTGCCAAGGACCTTCAGCTTATGAGTAAGCGTGGTTCCACCATTAGTGGTTTGTGCATCTGATTTGTCTGTTAGTGAGTTCTGTGACTGGTTTCATGTGTACCTGACATTGCTTGGTACAGCTGTAGGGGCGAGGATGTCATATTGATGCATCTTGATGGTTTGTTTCTGTATGAACTAGCAATCTTTTGTTTCTTAAATGTACAAACTGATATCTCAGAACTCTGATAAAATTATGTCATTTGATCAGCTCATGTGGAACCTACTAATTTTCATTGTCTCTATACACACACTTGCATATATTTTTTCCCCAGTGGCCCATTCGTAGGTACCAACTAGAAGAAAATAAGATTGAAAGTATGTTTCTCTTGATTGTTTTAGATTCAATGATGACTGAATAACACGTGAATTAAGTTATGCAGTTTCAGAGGTCATGATTGTGATAGATGACAAGCGTTTTGTCTACATGATGACCATCTATATGGTACCATGGTTGCCGGCGAGGTGTTGTGATGGCGTCCGCTTCCGAGATGCACTAGCTGGGTCCATAATTTAATTTTTTGATGGACTGATTTTGTATCTATCAATTAATTATCTTTGGTAGTTGTTGCACAATGGACGTGGGCATGTTGATTCATAAAGCAAAATATTTCCAATCATTTAAATGACTTAGTAATTAGGAATTATATGCTCTTTGCATGAGATTTCAGCTTCTCAGGAAGTAGATTTGCATTATGATAAAATTATTATTTTCATAATAGAACATATTTTACTCAAGACGTGCACGTGCATACTTATACTAGTTAGAGTAAATTACAGAAAACCACCGGTTTGAAGGTTAGGTTTGCGAAAAACACTGCACTACAATTTTTTTTTTTTGCAAAAGCCACTATATCTTCAGTAATCTTTTTGCAAAAACCACTGATCGGCGGATCTGGCTCTGTTAAGAGATGGGGCCCATTTTCTGCTTACGTGGCGTAACTTTTTGTGTTAGATGGGTTTTAATCTAAAATTACAAACTAGACCCTCAAATTTTACACAAACACCCTAAAAAAAATTGAAAAACACAATTGACCACCACTGGAGCTCGTGCAAATCAGCCTCATCCCGCCCTCGACCTCACGTTGACCATGGCCGACTGGCGATCCCCCCCACCTCATGTCGTCCTTCTCCTCCCCAATGCTCCTCCGTGGTGCAACTTCTCCTCCCCGATGAGGATCTGGATCGGGGGGGGGGGGGGTCCTTGCCCTCCTCCGTGGTGGAACCGCTCCTCCCCGACGAGATCTGGATCGGGGGTCCTCGTCCTCCTCCGTGGTCAAACTGGCATGGTGGGCGCCGCCGTCCTGCCGTCGTGGGGGGCGCCGCCACCCTACCGTCGTGCTACAGTACGCCGTGGTGCATCAGTGGTGGAACTGCTCCTCCTCGGTGGTAGACGTCGCCGGCCTGCCGGCCGCCAACTAGATGCGCACGCCGTCCTGGTGCATCGATGACCGCCCCTGCTGCTCCAGTCTTTGCCCTCCCGCTCTCTTCTTTCCCAGGTCGTCTCCCTTGCCCTCCCGCCCTCTTCTTCCCCAGGATGCCCCTGCTCCTCCGGTCGCTGACCCGACTGCCCCGGTCACAGCGTCCTTGTCGAGGAACGACAACCACGACTCCCAGTGGCGGCCGTCCTGCCGGTGTCGGGCTCTGGCGCTGACCCTGGCCTTTTCTTCTTCATCCCGGCGCCGCCCCATGGTCAACGGGGATGGAGGGGCGGCACTGAGCTCGTGTGCACACTTGCCGGCTGCGGAGGGAGAGAGGTTGGGAGCGAGGGGAAGGGCTGTGGCGTGATTGGAGGGCCTAGGAAGCAGGGGGAGAAAGTTGGAGGGCGTTTTTGCATTAAACCTAAACCGTTATGCCACGTAAGCAGGAAATGGGCCCGATCTGTCATAAACACGCTTAACAGAGCCAGATCCGCCGATCAGTGGTTTTTGCAAAAAGATTACTGAAGACGTAGTGTTTTCTGCCAAAAAAATGTATTGTAGTGTTTTCTGCAAAGCTAGCCTTCAAAGTGATGGTTTCATGCAATTTACTCTTATCAATTAACTAGATATGATCTTCTCTCTTTGTGCAAAGACTAGTCATAAACCTTCTCACGTCCCGATACCTCTCTTTCCTAGGGTAAGGAACTAACAAGAGAACCAATAGGCAATTTGCTCGAACTAGCAACCTTAAACCTCAAATGATTCCACAGCCCTCTTAGGATGGGAATGAGGCATATATAGGATGGACTAGCGGAGAGATTGAGAAGGATTCTAGAGGTAGCTCCGCCTCAATTTGATTTAAAAAAAGCACAAAAATGATGTGTAAATGGTGAGTGCGAGGTTGGCAGTGTAAAGAGTATCCACACTTCTTAAATACACATCAGTTATCATTCTTCTCAAGCTACGCGATCCGGCAGTAAAGAGCCAGACAGCGACCGACACAAACCAGGCCGGCCCTTAGCGATCTGCGCAAGGGTTTCTCTGAAAGAAAATAGAGATTAACATCAGCCTCATCTCCGATGGCCTTAGGACCATGGCGGCGCGGTGGATCCCGGGCCTTGCCGGTGGGAGGGCTCCGTCTTTAGATGGTCCTTTAAATTTTGTTAGGGTTTGCGTCCTGCTCAGGAAGATGAGACGATGATGGCTTTCTGAAGATGGAATAAGGTTCTTTTCCCGCCTAGTCCTCGTTCCAGTGGTGTGTCTAGTATTGTTGGTGGGTGTGTGGAGGTTTGTCTATGGATCTATCATTGATGGATTTGCTCGGATCTTGTCATAGTTCGTCTATGTTCGTGTGTCTTCGGGTTGGATCCTTCCAATCTATATTATTTTTCAACGGCGGCGGTTTCTGTTCTGGTGTGCTGGTCCTATGGGGCCTTAGCACGATGACTTCCCGATTGTCTACTACAACAAAGCTTGCCCGGCTCCAGCGAGGGAGGGATGATGATGGCAGCGCGTTTTCGGCTTGCTTCAGTGCTTGTACTCGTCGCTAGGTGGTGTACGGTTCTAGATCTAATTTTTATTATTTTTAGTGTTCGTTGTACTACCAATGTTTGAAGATGAATGGATTAGAATTTTTTCAAAAAAAAACATGTAAACAAAGATTTTTTTTAGAAAAGGAGGTTAAACCAAGGCCTATGCATCAATCTATGCATGCATCCATCTTTATTAATTATTCCACAAAGATTTGGCAAGAACATACATCAATCCATCCGAAACAACCACTCAGACCTACAGACTCGATAATGTGGAGTGCTCTCACTCACCATATCTAAAACCGGTCTCATCGCCGATCCATCCACATAATGTATCGGGACCAACAGCCGGTGCAACCTACCTAAAGCGCACATCACATGCACACGTTTTAGAAGCCGTCATCATCATTGGACCACTGACCCACCTTCAGAAAAGAGATCCGCATCATCCTTGCCAGTTCGGACATCCGTTAACGCGACCACGACGCCCAACGGCTTCACCGCACTGCGCTCGTCCGTCCAGACGCGAAGGCTCTGAAAGATCTGTCGTGCGTAGCACCTGCCAACCAGACATGACTCAGTGTAGCACTTGTCGGCCAGGCATGACTTGACAGCTCCACCGAAGCTCCGTGCAAGACAAAGCCGCTCCATCTCCTGCCTTTATCTTCCAGCGCTGCTCCACAAACAATGCTCCGAAGAGAGAAACAACACTGTAGTACTGTCATTGTCCGATCTGGAAGACCAGATCCTAGGGTTTCCCTCGAAGCAGCACAAGTGAGTCGACAATAGTTACACGACGATGCCTTCATCAAGGTAACGGCGCAAAACACTGGCATCACCCGCCAACGATTCGGTTTTCACCGGCAGCTATGTCTTCCCGACTTGCAGCCGGGACTAGATGACGAATCTCGAGATCCGACCATCCAACCGTAGGCCGACATGTAAACAAAGATATCTCTATTTTCACTGGTATATAAACAAAGATATCTCTATTTTCTTTTATTGCGGGAAAGAGATGTCTATTCGTTGCTAGTTATTCTGTAGACGAGTCGACGGTCAAACAATTGCTAGTTATTCAGTTGTCTAATTCCACAACACCACTGAATCTCTTTTCTTGAGCTGTGTGGAGCACGTGAAAAGAACGTACGTATAAGACAACTTGACAAGAGTAAACAAACGTGGGTATTTGAGCATCATGTTATTATGAACGCTTTGGATTAGCTGACTTTAGAAGCTAAGTCAGCAACGGTACAGTATTGCTCAGTTTGCTCAAACAGTGTACTAGTACTATGCTGTGCTGGGTTCAGATTAGATGTTACAGGACAAATTAGCACACCAAGTACTTCGTGTACAGTAAAATTGATCTGGGTTGTTCATTTTTAATCTGCAGACCCTAGTGACAAAGTCAGGCTACTCTAGCCGTGACTTTGCACTCCAAAGCCAGCCAATCTAAACCATATTATGAATAAACGAGAATTCTCCATACCTCTTGGCACAATGGCTAATTATGCACCATCTCGCGTCCCGATACCTCTCTTGCCTAGGGTAAGGAACTAACATCAGAACGAATGCACAATTTTCTTGGACTGGTAACCCTAAACCTTTACTGATTCCTCATCTTTCTTAGGATGGACTGACATAGAGATTTAGCAGGACTCTAAGGGTAGTTCTGCCTCAATTTAATTTTTTAAAAACACAAAAATGATGGGTAAATAGAGAATGAGAGGTTGGCACCCCACAAGGGAAGGAGTAAATAGAGAAGCATCCACTCTTTTAAATAAACATAACTTATCATTCTTCTCATGAAACCAAATGGTTGTGTATATATATTCTCGTGGAGTTCGGTCTCGAACCATCCTTTGGGTGCTTGTCAACCCGATATCTTATCAGCTTGAAGATATTGCATATGAAGGTCAATATGCACATACAAAGGAACTGTTATATTCCGTCGTACTCACTACTCAGCTCCTCACGCTACCCCGCCTTCGGCCTCACTGCAAAATCGATTGACGCGCGGAAAATTTTCAGGAACCTGATGAGTGGCAAATCCGGAGTTCTAAACACGATTACAGTTCTCAGTTATCATTACATCTTGACATGTTTGACCAAGTCAGCCTACGCAGCCTCTTTAACCTTCGGCTGGACCTCGCTGACTAGAGCTATGGATAGCACCTAGGGGAGATTATAAAGTTAGCTCCCTCTACGTAAGATACTGCTAGCAGAGCAGTAGCTGACAGATCTGTTGTACCTTCTCGTCTCCTGATACCTCCCATGCCTGGGTATAATGAACTAACAGTCTAACATACAGACAGGAAATTTGCTCACTATATGTTCCTCCTTACTACATGGAGAATAAGAGTAACCAACAACCCCTAAGTCTGTTGATTGATTCCACGTCTCTCTTCCCATGGGAAGTGAGACATATATAGGATGGTCTGGGTAGAGAGATCGAGCAGGGTGCCATGGCTAGTTTTGCCTCAATTTATTTTGGAAGTGGCGCAAATATGATGGGGTAAGATGAAGGAGAGGTTAGCACCCCACAACAACTGTATATAGAGAAGCAATAACACATCACAAAGACCATCTCCTGTTGTCTTCTCTAGTTACCAAATGTTTGTGCATATATATGTTTTCATAGGTATTCAACCAAACCTTTGGGTGCTTGTCAACCTGACATCGTGCTAACATACATTGCACATAATAATAATAACTACTAGGGTGCCCCGCGGATTCCTGCGGCTAGATTTGTTTTCGTGTTGTTATATTTTTCATATTAGATTTGATAAATTCTCTATATGTGCCGGGCCGGCGGCGAGGGGCGCTCCTCCTTCACGACATGCCGGGGCGGCGTCGTGCGGCACTCCTCCTTGACGCGTCGGGGTGGCGGCGAGAGCCGCTCTTCCACGAAAATCCCTTCGAAAAATGTGTAGATTTCAAATATGATATATTCTTGCATGTTAATCATTTCCAGGATTAAGTATATGGTGCAACCTTAATCAATACCTTCTTTATATGGGGTAATTTGGAAATGCCTATTACATATATTTTCTACCCCATTTAACTTGAGTAGATATGATAGTTTGATGCTCTCACAAAAGATAGTATTGGCAGGGGATGTTGGTTCCTACCAGCTACCATATGCTAAAAGTTATAATAGGTACATGGTCATCCTATTTTTCATCATGCACAATAACCAACCAATATACGACGATGTACACTAAAATGTTGATATGAGCTTTATATAAACAAGTGGCTTAATGTCGATTTCCATAAAAAAAATTTTGAAACTGTGCCCATAAAGATTTTTGAAAACACCTTGAGTACACTTCAAAAACCATCCAACTATTACTATTTTACGCAACATCACTATATGAAGATTTCAAGGGAATTGCTGATATCGTCCAGGTTGTGTATAAGAGGTGATTTTTTTTTCTCACTTTGTGACGCACGGACATGTTTGCTAGTTGGCTGTAAAGCATATAAAGCGACTTATATATAACTAGCAAAGTGGCCTGCTCGATGCGCGGGCTAGGATTTCACAAATGCAATTTATGTAGTCTATATTAGCCCTATGTGTTGAGAATATTTGTTTGGTTTGTCTATAGAAAATTTGGGTCAAATTTGGTTACAGTTACAAAATGATGCTTTTTCATAAGCATAAGTTCGTCTTAGATATATTTCCTTTTCTTGTTGACATTTGAATATGTATATTTCACATTAATCATGTACCTAAATGTTATATAATAAGTATGTGTTACTGGTTTTTGTAGGCATAGACAAATTTCTTAGGAGCTATGTAGAAATTACATATTTACTTATAGTTGTCGACATGTGTACAATTAATATTTGCTAGTTATGTATATATCAAAATTAATGAAATTTTGGTTATTTACATGCATTTCAGTAATCTGCTTGGCCTTAACCCATATGCAAGGAGATCTTAAGGTAAAACAGTTGTTCTAGAAGAAATATAATCAGGGGCATCAAAGTTGTAAGTTCGTATGACTCCATCAGATTGTTATTTGTTTTATCAATGTTTCAACGATCATATTAGTTATTTACTGGAGATGTACCATTCAGATTAGCCTTCTGGAAACCTACATATGGATTCATGTTGTATTGATAACTCATGAGCTTTTCATATTGGCGCATTAAAGAATTTGTGAAGGGTGTTTGATCAGGCAATACCTATTATGAGTGAGTAGTATTGACATTGCTTTCCAAACAGAAGTATCACTTTTAGTGATATTTAGGTTTAACCCATCAAATGGGAAATCGAACAAAAGATACGTAAATCCATCATCTAAAGTACCATCACTACCAACCAACTCCATAGTCCATACGTATGATACGCTTTAGCAAATACATATAGCCATATAATGTAGCTTGCTCTTTTCACTTTTTTTTTGCTCAAAATCAAAAAAGATGTACTGATATGTCCTTAGAGATCCAAGCTTGGGTATGATGTAACGTAAAGATTTATGTAATGCATGAAACAGACCTTGGGAAATAAAAGAATGCACACATCTTAAAAACTTCCAGTTTTTAGCAGACTACTGATTTATTTTGCTTTAAAAAAATACATAAAGTAATTGTCCTTCAAAGTTTATAATTAAAAATGACTAACCAATCTCCTGCAAATTATTGGACAAAATGTAAAGATGAAATACATGATTTTGCAGTGATATCTTTAAACTCTACCCAGTAATCAAATCCCTAGCTGATGAGGTTTGTATTGAATGATTTAACTCAATAATTCAGTGATAATTGGTAAAAGATAACTCAAATGAAGGATGTAGGTTTGTAAATCTAATCTTATATAGATAAAAAAATTAATTACAATTCAATATTGGCTCCTCCATGGTGATGGAATTTCACATGTTCTAGTTGTAACAATAGCATAAGTTGCATAAAATTAACGCTTATCAGGCGCTCTGCGTACTGTTATTTACTCTATGAAGATTATGTGTTAACACTACTTTGTGAAATGTATTATTTGATCAATCTCGTAAAATAGGTGCGGAGATGTGAAGTAATCCAAAAGGAAAACTCGCAGTTTTTCATTATAAACAGATTTTTTCTCTTGTTCACAAAAGCGAGAAGTACATGTAACTATAAAAGAGAGATCGAAAAGAGTGCATTGTTTTCTAGGATGCAGACTAAACTATTATGTATAAATCACATAGCTCGATAGTTTTTGTGTTAACCAACTAACAAAGCTTTGACATCTGCATACATATGTAGATGTCGTTTAACTGGTTAGGCCTTTCTTGGTGATTTTAGAAACAAAACAATAGCTCTTGGACTACCATGGATGGCTTGCAAACTTGACTGGTGTATTGTAATGAAGAGAGGGGTACCAAGGTTTAATTATGTCACTGTTGTAAAATAATGATGTAGTTCAGTCTTTCATTGTACAGTACAACAGATGTGTGATGCAACTGCCATCGCTATCAAAGAAATTAGCATAAATGAAATTTAAATATTATTTGAGCTGGGTAGGCAAGTGCGACCATTGATGAAGTTGTGAGGTGAAGGGAAAAAATAAAAAGAAATTATGTATCAACTGAAAAGGGGAAAAGACCATCATATACCCCTGGCTTGTAAACACATCCAAATATTGGTCGATGTATATAAGGAATTTTGCTTTATATCGCACTAAAGAACAGAGGTTCGGATGGGATCATCGTCTTTTTATCAGGCTCCAACAGTCAATAACATGAGGCAGAAATGTTTTGCTATAACTGAAATACTACTGATATCCCTAATCAGACAAAAGTTAAAAGTGCAGCTTAGCTTGGTGATGAAGGATCTAGGGTAATCATGGCACCAACAGGTAAAATTGTGCTGGCCTTTTGCAAAGTAACCGCATGTCCAAAGACACACGTCTAAGGCGCTTCATGGATGGAAGGATTGAACTGGCGTCAACATGCACGTAGATAGAACGCAACAAAGCTGATTAGTTCTTCCTATGCAAAGCTAACTGTTAGAAGGGAGAGAGAGGAATTGTTGCGGAATATGATGGATGTATTATTGAGCCTCGAGGGCGAGTATATATTGAGTACAAGACTTGGAGGGCAAGACACCTCTCCTAGAGATAAGGTAGGAATCCTAAACTACCAAATACATGTAACCCAAATATATCTCTAACACCCCCCCGCAGTCGTAGCGGTAGCGTTGCGAACAACAGTAGCGTCGCAGACGGTCAGAGTGGAGAGAGTAGCAGCCGATGGGCTGACATCCCCCCGCAGTCCTAGCGGGAGCGTCGTGGACGGTGTCGCGTCGCGGACGCATTGACTGTAGAGGAAGCCGACGAGTTGCTCAAGCGGATGATAGCCCTTTGTGCCGATGTCGATGTAGCCGTGAGCATAGGATGGTGTAGCCATGGTCGAGGTAGCCGTGCGAAGAATGCCATGGTCGATGTCGAGTCGAGGTGGCCGGTGTCGAGGAGGTCGCCGTGGAGCCGCGGGCGCAAGGGTGTTGAAGTAGTGGGGCGCCGGGAAGAAGATATTGTTGACGACGCGTCGCGACGGGTTTGCCAAGCCCGGGGACACATCGTGGACGAAGGCACGCACCGGTGTTGCCAGCACCGGGCATGCGTAGACGGACGAAGACGAAGTTGACGAAGCGCCGACCAGGCTTGCCAGGCCCGGGGACACGTCGTGGATGAAGGCACGCATCGGTGTTGCCAGCACCGGGCATGCGTAGACGAGGGACCTGCACGAGCTGTACGCCATGTCGGAGAAGTTGGAGGGGCCAGCAGAGAAGAACTCGACGACAATTGCGGCGTCTATCGGCGCAGGGCCGATGTCACCAACGGTGGTCGAAGTAGACGAAGTGGTCGGGGTAGATGACGGCGACGCTGGCGACGGGCTGGTGCTTGGACGAAGACGAAGGGGATTGGACGGGCGGCGGCGGCGGCTACAAAGGTAGCGGCGGCGGCGGCCAAAGAAGAGCCGCCGTGGCGGCCTGACGGCGGCGGCGGCGGCTAGGTTAGGAGTGCGGCGGCGGTGCTCGAAGTAGGCGAAGAACCCTGACAGCGTGACGAAGACCGGCGCGGACGGTGGCGTTCCCGCGCCAAGGGTGACGGCGCGGCGCATACCACGGTAGGTCGACGCGCGGTGACGGCGGCGTGGACCGCGGGCCGCGGCGCTACGGCCCGAAGGGGCGTCGCAGCGGCGGCAGGGGGCCTGGGTGACGGCGGGAAGACCTCGGGGCGGCGGCGGGGACCGCGTTCCGCAGTGCTACAGCTCGAAGAGGTGGTGTAGCGGCGGCTCGCAGGTCGGTGCAACCGCGGGGATGGCCTCGGGCGGCGGCGGTGACGGCATGCCGCAGCTTTACAGCCCGAAGAGGCGGTGTAGCGGAGGCTCGCAGGTCGGGGCAGCTGACGGGAAGACCTCGGGCGGCAACGCAGCGGTCCGTAGGGACGACGCGATGGCAACCTGTGGCTCGATCGGCGATAGGCGCGTGCTCGGGGACGTGCTTGGCGAAGACAGGCGCGTGATCGGTTGATCAGATCGACGGCGCCGCTGTATGCGCCATGGCGGGGACGACGCGCAGATCGGAGTCGATGGCGACGTTGTCGGTGATGTCCCGGGCGATGACGACGAAGACAGACCGGCGATGGAGACCGCGCGGACGAGCGGCCGGCAGCGACGCACGAAGGCATCCCTTGGGCGGCGCGTCCAGCCTTGCCGCGCGGTTGATGACGAAGCAGCCGGTGAAATCGACGCCGATGTCGGAGTAGAGGCGCGGGGGTCGACGGCGACGGCGGGCGACGCAAACCGGATCACATAGACCGGAAAACCCAAAAGGAGACGCCGATCAAAGTGACCGGCGAGAGAGAGAAAACCCGGATCAAAGGATCGGGAAAAAGACTCTCTAGGGCAGCCGGTCGACACGACCGGCGGACGAACCCTAGGTACGGGCAGCGCGGCCCCCGGCGGCGGTCATGGAGGCCGACCGCCCCGGGGGCGGCGCGTGGGTGCGAAAGCGGCGGCGGCTAGGGTTTGGATCGTGATTAGGCTGATACCATGTTAGAAGGGAGAGAGAGGAATTGTTGTGAAATATGATGGATGTATTATTGAGCCTCGAGGACGAGTATATATTGAGTACAAGACTTGAAGGGCAAGACGCTTCTCCTAGAGATAAGGTAGGAATCCTAAACTACCAAATACATGTAACCCAAATATATCTCTAACACTAACCACGCTCCATAGATGATTGATTGGTCTCACTCATAATTAACTCTGCCTACTATAGCATGTCTGTATGTAGGTATTAGCAAGCTGATTAATTTAAGGCTGGCCGGAAATGCACATGCATCCGTAATTTGGTCTAGATAGATGATTAATTAGCTGCCAATGGAAACCACACATGCACGTAAACTTGGTCTCACACGTGAATTAACTCTTTCTGCAGCCATAGCACGTATGTATGCACGTATACGGTACAGTTAGCAAGCTGATTGATTTGCGGCCGGCCGGAAACACACACATGCGAAAGCAGAACTTGGTTTCTCTCGTGGAAATTCTCTCCGCTCAGAGCATGTACGTAGGCATCTGAGTACGTCCGAGCAGATGCGCAAGTAATAGACGGAGCTATGAGAAGGGTATATGGCAATTGATGGGAATGACGTTGTACCATCGGGCAAAGGTAAAATGGAGTGGTGCGCAGCGCAGAAAGAGGAATTGGATTTCTTTTAGGGCGATGCTAGGCGCCGGCGCACCGGCCGAAAGTTTCGGCCGGTCCTGCCCCAGCCCTTGGATACGAACCCGCATGGCCACTGGATGCTAGGCGCAAAAAAAAACAAAACGATTTGTCATGGGTTTCTTTTATCTCTGGTTAGATCTGCAGCTCCTCTCGGTGTCCTCGTTGCCGCGCCTCTAGTACCCTCTGGTGGCCGTCCTCATCGCCGGCTCGCGGCCCTCGCCCCGGTCGCCGGTCGCCGTCCTTGTTGCTGCCAGGTCGCCATCCTTACCCCCGCTTGCCGATCTCCGTTCTTGTTGCCGCCCGGTCGCCGTCCTCATCGCCCCCGGTCGCCGTCCTTGCCGCCCCGGGTCGCCGGTCACCGTCCTCGTCGCCACCAGTCGTTCGCCCGGCTCCCCTGGTTGAAACTTTTTTGTCATTACCGCTTGAAGCTTTTTGTTCTGGCGGTTGAAGCTTTTTCATTGCCGTTTGAAGCTTTTTCCACCATTAAAGCTTTTCACACATATGATTGAAGCTTTCTTTACAACGGATGCAACTTTTCTGATTATGCAGTGTATGGTTGTAACTTTCTCTTTCAATGGTTGTAGCTTTTTTCATCTACGGTTAAAACTTTTCTATCAACGGTTGCAACTATTTTTCTTTGTAGTAGTCTTGGTTAATGTTTTCTCTATCGTTTCGGTTGAAGCTTTTTTCATCAAGGGTTGTAGCATTTTATGTCAACGGTTGTAGCATTCCGCCATGGCAGTGACTGCTCGCAGCTTTTCATATATCTGGTTGAAGCTTTTTTCATCTCGTTTGAAGCTTTTTGGATAGCAGTTGTAGCATTTTGCGGTACTGTTTGCAGCTCCTCCTGCACCATTTGCGACCTTCGCTCTCTCTCCCCAGCAAAACAAAAGGGCGGTTGTAGCATTTTGTAACACTGGTTGGAGCTCATGCGCGGCGCACTGCAGTCATTTTAATGGTCCCAGCAAAAAAGAAGCCGTTTGTAGCATTTGATTGCAGCTCTGACGAGGGTCGTTGAGGGTGCGGGGCTGAGAGAGGGAAAAAGGGAGGGAGGAGGCGCTAGTTGTCGATGTCTTCTCCTCCCTGCCATGGCTCGCCCTATGAGCAAGGCCTCGTTCACGCTGGTGTGCTGCATATGAGCCTGAAGATGGAGGAATTGAGCGGTTATGGCAGCTTTTAGTGCGCGTCTTGAGGTAGAAGAAAGGGGTAGGTGAAAAAACGGTTCGTACGGAAAAAGGGGAAAGACCGAGGCCTGGGAATGCACGATCCCACTTGATCTCAAGGCCCGCGTGCGACCAGCGCAAGTTTCGGCCGGCGCACCGGGTAGAAACGTTTCCCTTTCTTTTAGGTGTTCGCTTGATGGAGGAAAGAAGATAGACCTAGACTTGTACGTAGAAAAGGATCATACAAAGAAATACAAATCTAGGAAAAACGAATCTAGGGCATATGATGTGTTTGATGTCTTCACGGAGTATTATATAAAAAAATAAACTAATCTTGGTTTTAATGTCTCCACGGGTGGGTATCGAAGGGGAAATCCATCGGCTATGATTAATTAACTAACAAAAAATTGATGACTGGATGTTTCTAATTTGTTTTGCTAATTTCTAGCCTAATTCTCATTTTCTAGTTAACCCGCCAATTACTTTATATATATATATATATATATATATAATATTTCATTAATAAAGTTAGATGTTATATAAATAAAACTTGATACGATCGTATATCATTTGGAAAATAAATATGTCTTTGTGAAAGTCATTCATATGTAATTATATACTCTATACATAGAACCTAGTAAAATTTAATTGACTATAATGAGGGTCCGTCTACAGCTCTCTCTCTCTCTCTCTCTCTCTCTCTCTCTCTCTCTATCTCTGGTCCCAGCAAAACAAAAGGGCGGTTGTAGCATTTTGTAACACTGGTTGCAGCTCCATCGACTGCCGTTTGGAGCTCATGCGCGGCGCACTGCCGTCATTTTAATGGTCCCAGCAAAAAAGAAGCCGTTTGTAGCATTTGATTGCAGCTCTGACGAGGGTCGTTGAGGGTGCGGGGCTGAGAGAGGGAAAAAGGGAGGGAGGAGGCGCTAGTTGTCGATGTCTTCTCCTCCCTGCCATGGCTCGCCCTATGAGCAAGGCCTCGTTCACGCCGGTGTGCTGCATATGAGCCTGAAGATGGAGGAACTGAGCGGTTATGGCAGCTTTTGGTGCGCGTCTTGAGGTAGAAGAAAGGGGTAGGTGAAAAAACGGTTCATACGGGAAAAGGGGAAAGACCGAGGCCTGGGAACGCACGATCCCACTTGATCTCAAGGCCCGCGTGCGACCAGCGCAAGTTTCGGCCGGCGCACTGGGTAGAAACGTTTCCCTTTCTTTTAGGTGTTCGCTTGATGGAGGAAAGAAGATAGATCTAGACTTGTACGTAGAAAAGGATCATATAAAGAAATACAAATCTAGGAAAAATGAATCTAGGGCATATGATGTGTTTGATGTCTTCACGGAGTATTATATAAAAAAATGAACTAATCTTGGGTTTAATGTCTCCATGGGTGGGTATCGAAGGGGAAATCCATCGGCTATGATTAATTAATTAACAAAAAATTGATGACTGGATGTTTCTAATTTGTTTTGCTAATTTCTAGCCTAATTCTCATTTCCTAGTTAACCCGCCAATTACTTTATATAATATATATTTCCTTAATAAAGTTAGATGTTATATAAATAAAACTTGATACGATCGTATATCATTTGGAAAATAAATATGTCTTTGTGAAAGTCATTCATATGTAATTATATACTCTATACATATATCCTAGTAAAATTTAATTGACTATAATAAGGGTCCATCTACAGCTTGGTCGATGCAGAAAATCTTTATTTCTCAGTCGACTTTTAACTTTTGTTCATCCCGATCAAAAATGTATTCGTCTTGGTATAATAATGTACTCATATATATTGCAAACAATGTAGAACCATCTGACTATTATTGGATGGCTGACAAAACATTATTTCTTAGTTGACTTTACAAATTTGTTCATACATATCTAAAAAAACGTTCATACACGTCCATGCATTAATTTAGTCATCTAGTGCAAAAACAATTTGTAGACAAATTTCTCAGTTACAAAAGTGTGGAATCTGACATGAATGCAAATGTTGGATTGAGAACTCTCACCGACCAAGAAATAAGGGTCTCTCAGATGACTCAGAATTAGCAAATATGTACCCAGGAAGGGTAAGGTTGTGCTATTTTCCATTGTCTAGGTATGTTGTCTGTAAAACGAAATATATGTCCCTATATTACTGTACATTGTGCAGAGATCAGACTTGCATGCCGATAATAAATTTGCTACCAATACGTGGATGATGCAGATGGGATGCTGATGCTTCCCAGATGTATACATCATTCATAATCCTATGATACATATGAAATAGTTGATAGAGCATTTGCTACCTTGGATAGACCTTTTACAATCCTTTTAGCAGTTATTAGCAAGGTGAACAGTAAATGCCTCCTCGCCACTCCAACGTACATGTGTTCAAGCCAGCTACTGGTAATGGAAAATTCAAGCATGCAATGAGGACTTACCAGAGGTATGTGCCAGTTCTTTGCTAGATGCCAGGGGCAAGTGACGCTCCAGTCTTACAGCTTGCAAGGCATGCGTCTTGTACGCCGACTTACCAGAGGTATGTGCCAGTTCTTTGCTAGATGCCAGGGGCAAGTGACGCTCCAGTCTTACAGCTTGCAAGGCATGCGTCTTGTACGCCATGTGCAAGACCTTCTTCTTGCAGCTTGGCAATCAATGCTTGCCACATCACTCATGTAACTGTAGCTTGGGAAGATCTGCGGCGCTATGGCTTTGTCTGTGGCCACCGCCTAAGAGATCATTGCTCGCCACGCCCCTCATGTAACTGTAGCGGAAGATCTGCGATGTCATGGCCTCATCTGTGGCTGCCGTCTAAGAGATCATATGAAGACATGATGCCTCTTTTCCAACACGATCCCTGGAACACCACCACACGACGGCTGAGGGTAGACGGTTAGGCTGCCCTGTGGCGGCAGCCCCGCAGGCAGTGCGTCGCCGAGCTTCTCGTCCCGCCGCATCCGATTGTTTTGCCTCGTGTGGGAGGAGGAGGTCTCTGCCGTCCCGGCGAAGTCCCGGGAATAAGAGATCGTTCATCTGTGGCCGCCGTCCAAGAGATCTGTGATGCAATTCTCTAGGTTTTTTTTTCTTACTGGGAGATGTAATAGATAGTTTTTTTAGATCAAGAATTATTATTTTCTGATTTTATCTTGGAGATGTAATCGGCTGTTTTTTTGTTTTTGTTTTCGTGAGACCATGTAGGGCACGTTAGGGACTCACGGGTCAGGCTACCATGCTATATATTTTACGCATATCGAACGGTTATTCTAGTTATAATTTTTAAATCAAGGGTTAGTATTTTCTAATTAACGTACGCATATCGAACGGTTATTGTAGTTATATTTTTTAGATCAAGGGTTAGTGTTTTCTAATTAACGTAAGATTTTCTAGCCTAATTCTCTTGCTTCTAATTAACCCATCATTTACCTTTTTATATATAGTGTACGCATATCGAACGGTTATTGTAGTTATAATTTTTAGATCAAGAGTTAGTATTTTCTAATTAACGTGAGATTTTCTAGCCTAATTCTCTTGCTTCTAATTAACCCATCATTTACTTTTTATATATAAATAGATAACAAGACACATATTGAGATACTGGTGGAGGAGAGAGAAACAGAGTCCACGTACACCTCGTGACAACCGACACACCATCGTCGATTTCTTTATCTGAACACGTCGACCGACCGTCCATGCTTTTCATTCACCGATCAGTCATCCTCTGGCGTGAAATCCGCCTGGGGAATCGCGCACGTGGGGCGCAAGTTCACGTTACTACTCCCTTCATTCCATAATGTAGTGCTTCCTCAATCCTTGTGCTTCAACTTTGACCGTAAATTTAACTATCAAGACCGATTGCGGCGAGAGCAAAAATTATATCAGTGAATTCGTATTCGAAAGAAGTTTTCAATTATATATTTTTTTTCTCCCGCCACAGTTGGTCTCGTTGGTTAAATTTATGGTTAAAGTTGGACCTCGGAAAGCGCGGACGCACTATATTTTGGAATGGAGGGAGTACCACATAGTATGGACCTCATCTGGTCTCATCAATGGAACCAAACACAAGCACATGTACGCGAGCGTATTCTTCTTCTGGATAACTGAACTGGGACGACGACGACGGCGCGTATGTGTAGACAAATCCGCGGTCGCCCTTAGCTATAGCTAAAATTTGATAAGCTACAGCTGTGGGCTCGAGTGCTGAATCTCCCGTTCAATCTTCGGGCTGGACCGTGGAGTGCTACGATTGCACACCAGATAGACAAAAGGGCAACAACTGTTTAGTTCGATCATGCAGCAGGCTACCTAAGGGCGAGAGTCACAGTGGATGTGGATAAGCCCTTGAGGAGATGGATCCTAATAGAATCAAAGAGGAGGTACTGCATGGACCCATATGATATAGTCTATGAGAATGAACCACACTTCTGCTTTTCATTTGGCAAGTTAGGTCTTTCGGATCTCATTTTCACTACCCCTGGAACACGAGATGAACATGGAGATCTTCCGTTCGGGAAGGGCCTGCGTGCACAGGATGAGCAGAGAAAGTCTGGGACAGGGGATAGCTGGAGTTCGACGAAGGAGAACTCTGCTGCTCTAAAGAGTAAGGCTGAAACTCGCAACTCAAGCACGGCAGGAAAGAGCACGGCTGAGGTTACATCCCCGGTCAACAAGCAAGCACGATACCAACAGAAGAGGAAGGGGGCACCGCAAACACGGATGTATAGAAGGGTGGATCCACTCCTTCTAACCAATAACCCTCATCAGACAGAAGGTGGAAAAATATGTAGTTATCCTAAAAGAGTAGAAAAGACCATTACAACATAAGCTTCAGAAACCAGTACAACTCCCAGTTCCAAGCAGAGATTTAGACCTAAAAAAATTAGCCACCTAAAATCCATATGATCTGTAGAAATCATACGAAATTTCCTTGTTACATTATGGGAATTGAAACTCTGAGTTTCACACAAAAGGATTGAAAGAACCAAGACTCCGCGATTGTGCATACGGCTGGCCGGAGACCTGAAGGATAGAGAGACATCCGAACTTGTGAATAAACCATCTGAGACAGCAAACAATTCAGATCTGGTACTGCCTATGTAATAGGAGGTCTGCAGAGAGAAGAGACATGCGCGTGCTACAGTGGAGAGAAGAGACGTGAGTACCTTACAGTTTTTACAGTTTTTATTAGAGACTTCTGGGTCATCAAGATTTTGTTCCTTTTATCTACCACCACAAGATCTAAATATCTTGTAGATAAGCACAAAAAAATACCACCAAACTAAGCACAAAATGAAGCTAGAAAACGTCGGGTTCTTACGGTTTTTATTAGAGACTTCTGGGTCATCAAGATTTTGTTCCTACGTTTTATCTCTGCTTACCAAGACGGTGTTGACCGATCCTTCTTTTAGGTTTTGCATTGTTTAGTATGGCCATGAAAGAAAGATGAGCCATGCCTTATATGAAGAGGATGGTTGTGTTGATATCCCTTCTTGTTTTTTTTCTTTTTAGCTTGCATTTGCTGGTAGTTTGTTGTGTACATCCTCACTGTTTTGTCATTGTGTTGTAGTACAAGCTTACTTTACATGTTTGCATCAAATTGATACATTAATAAGATTGCCCATTATTGTAAAACACCCCATCACTTTAAAAATTGTTGTACCACCTTAATAATGTAGGAGGACATGTTTTATGTGTACTATCTTCCAGTTGATATGATATTGAGAAGCACCCAAAGGTTTTGTTTAATAGCTAACTGAAGGAAAACACATATGCACACAAATATTGTTATAAACCATAGATAAATGATAAGAAATATGTATTAGTGAAGTATGATGCTTCACTATTTACTCATGCTCTTATCTGGCACTAACCCTTTGCTTTATCAAAATGAATTGAGGTGGAAGTCACCCTAGCAATCAATATGTATCTCCATCCAGTCCATCATATACATGCCTTACATCCCACCGCAAGAGAAATAGTGAATCAATAGAAGTTTGGAGCTGCATGTGCCTCTTCCTCTTCAAGTATAGCGGAGAGAATGGAGCCAATTGCTCTATTGAGTGTTTTTCTACCTCACTATCCTAGGCATGGGAGGTATTAGGATACTAGAAGGTGCAAAATAGGCCCTTTTGCGAGTATGCCACGCGAATAGCAATTATCGCAGAGTGGCATCATGCTCAACTACTCACATTTATCTAGCCTTGGCCTTCTATATTATCGGTGCTCTTGATCTACTTTGTGGAATTCGACTCTCTTTTACTACAATATCTCTTGATTTCTCTAGCCGTCTCTGTACTCATTAGTTCAGCACTTGAAAATGGCTGGCACCATAATGCACAAAAGTTGGTGCTATGTTTTAGAGTGAACTCTTGCATGACTCACACACGATAAGTTACTTGGCTATCTAACGGTATGTACAGGAAAGATGGAGGCTCGAAGAACCATCAGTCTCATTCACCGCTATCTCATCTTAGTCTTTGAATTAATGTATTTACATCATATTTGACCAAATGAACATTCTTGAACTGCAATACCTTAAGTCATGTTTAGAAGATGTTGAGTCTAAGTACTGTATTAAATCTCCATAGTTATGTTATATCTATTATATATTAAATGTACTTAGCGGTATAATACAAAAGATAATTATGCTAGGAAATCTCACAATAATCAAACACATCTGGCTATTAGTTGAAATGCACTCTAAACCAACATCCATTAGATCTTTAGAATATCTCTTTGTCTTTGAAGTAGGGGGGAATAACCCACCTATGCCATTATAATAAACACTTCATCTCTTCTAGTTTTACCCTAAAGTTCTACACATACATGAGCCACCAGCTATATGATTGATCAAATTCCCTCAGAAAAAAATATAAGATCAAACACACCTAAAAAAACAATTCTACATATACATGAGCCACCAGCTATATGATTGATCAAATTCCATCATTAGAAAAAAAACTGTATGATTGATCACATCTAACAAACTTAAAAAGCACACGTGAGCCAAGAGCTATAGGATCGATCATTGCCTAAAAAGCTATAAGATCGATGTTATCTATTACGTGGATCGACCTATCAAACGCGGAGTCTTATCCCTTAATTGGAGTCATATCCAGTCAGATTAGAGAATGTATTAGAGTTTGATTAGATTTTTGTCTTGCTGGCCAACACTAGTCTATTATATAAGGGCCCCGCCCCTCTCAATAAAGCGGAGAAGAATATTGCAATTGACTTTTATCTACTTTTTAGTAATTAGGGTAAGAACAATATAGTACACTACTAGGAAAAGGGCTAAAGATAGGATTGACACTAATGGCGCACCAGAGAAGTGGTGCGCCACTACTATATACTAATGGCGCACCTGGTGGAGATACGCCATTAGTGTGGAAGACACTAATGGCGTACCAGGCAAAAGGTACGCCACTAGTAAAACAATTTTTTTTTCATTTTTTCAAATATACTAATGGCGCATCCTGGCAAAGTGCGCCATTAGTAGTTAGAACTACTAATGGCGCACCGACGACAGAGTGTGCCAGTAAATTTTTTTTTGGCAAAAAAATATTTTAATGGCGCACCGCTGCTGGGTGCGCCATTAGTAAGCTTCCCCCCCACTCCACCTATTCCCCTCCCTCCCTTCCTCCCCACTCGACCTAACCGTACGCCCCCTCCGCCCCAACCGTACGCCGCCGCCGCGCCTGCACGCTCCCTCCGCCCCCTCCGCCCCCTGTCGCCGCCGCCCCGACCCCCGCCCCCGCGCCCCCACGCCCCCTCCGTCCCCTCCGTCCCCTGCCGTCGCCGCCCCGACCCCCGACCCCCGCGCCCCCACGCCCCCTCCGTCCCCTCCGTCCCCTGCCGTCCCCTGCCGCCGCCGCCCCGTCCCCACCGGTCTCCGTCCGTCGACCATGGGAGCCGGCCAGGACCTGGAGGCCGGCGCCGGCGACGGCGACGAGAAGAAGATGGCCCACTCCTCCTCCTCCGGCCCGCTCCTACCGTCGGAGCCACCGCACCTGCGGGGCCAGGACCCCGCCCAGTACCAGTACGGCACCTTCCACCCCCCTGCCCCCACCCCGACGTCCGCTACTAGGCCGCCCCAGGTACAGTTCCTCGCATACTCTTGCTTACCTCCGATGCTTATGTTTGGTATGTTGTCATCCTCTGCGACCTCGTCATCCTCTGGTAATCAATCCATCCCTTCCAAAAGATAAAGATAAAATGGAAATATCAGAGGATATGCCTCTACCTGAAAATGTACCACTCTGTTGCACGATGGAGCTCAATGCATCAATCTGTACTAGCTCAACACCTCAAGCTTTGCTTGCTAAATTTCTATGGTTGCTTGATTAGTTTTTGTGTGCTCTGCATCTGCATTGCCATGGCACGGCTCTGCGCCTCTTTGCTTTGGTTTGGTTTGGTCACCATATATGCATCCAAGCAAGTATTTATCATATGTTTGGGTGGATGATGGTACAGGCTTTCAGCAAGATAGAACCCCATAAATAAGATTAGCATTCAGCTTAACTATGCACGATGAGCCTGGGCGTGCTCATGTTGCTGCTATATATGCTCTGTCTGCTGTGTGCGGTTTCTCGGATGTCATTCTCATCTATGCACTTCCATTAAGCTATCTGTACCATGCGGTTAATACATATAATTATCATCGATTCACCTCTATTAAGTTATTACCATGGTGCAGCTCTGCGCCTGTTTGGTTTGGTCACCACATATGCATCGAAGCAAGTATTTATCATATGATTGGGTTGATGATGGTACAGGCTTTGAGCAAGAGAGAACCCCATAAATTCTAGGAGTGGCATGTTGGATTGAATTTGCCAGTTTCATTTGTTTAGTAGTAGACGCAGCATGTATTGTGCTCCTCTCGGCTTGGTCATACTAGTAGATGTCATCTCCACTTTCTTCACCCATATGAATAAGCTATGTGAACTCCTATGCTGCTTAAGTACATGCTGGTCTGATTGATGCGGTCTCTGTGCAATGTTTTTATCCTCTGCTCGCTGAAAGTTTAACTCTTTGTTGCTGCTAGTAGTGGATTTGCTCCAAATTACAACTCCCAGAAAAATTTGGAAATTTCTGATTGTTTTTTGGTCATTTTTGGGAATTTACTGTCAACCTAGGTGCATTTGCATCTGGGAGCAGAAGGGCACTTTCGCAGATATGAGCAATATTTATGAATTTAGTTATTAATTGACTATCATATTTTGAAGTAAATGACTATCTTGATGTCGTGTCCTGATTACTGTTATTAATTGTAATGTGCTGATATTACATTATCAATTGTAATGTGAGAAATCTACTCTTCCTTGTTTGGTCATATCTGTTGAATAAAGCCAAGTCTTCAGTAGCTAGTGTTTATTTCTTCAGTTTCGTCAGTTTCATCAGTTTCGTCAGTAGTAGTTTGAGATTGTTTTCTGTCAATGAGTTTAGCTTGAGTTAGTTAGCGCCAAGAGCGAGTCTGGCGCCCCCTCTGATCGCTCGTGGGATGGCACGAGCGCCACGATCGGTGGTGCCGCGTAGTTAGGGGCCATGAGCCCGTTTCCTTTGTTGTACTGGAGAACCAGTACAGCAAACACAGGCCACTTTAGGGGCCACGATCTTCATCCGCGTAGTTAGCGGTATTTTTTAGAACACTTTTTTGATCCTGTTGTAGCAGCAAAACTTGTCAAACAACATATTGAATTATTGGATGAAAGCGAGGAGGAGGATGACCACGATGAAACTATGATGCAATATGGTAGTGATGATGAAGATCACAGTGGTCACAATATTGGTGATGATGACGAGTAGTTCTTATTATCTTCTTGTTCACGTCTCTAGATTTTATCTCATGTGTTCACATCTGTCTTAATACATTGCCTTGCCTTGTTCGGTTCTAGTGCATAAAGGTCTATGGTCAATTGATATTTTGTGCTTCCACTACAGAAAGGTCTATGGTATATTTTGTCTGTCCTTTTCAAGTAAAGAAATCTAAATGTTATCTGTATAATACCTTGTCTTGTTTGGTTGTATCGGTTATACCTGTATGTTGTCCAGTAGGTTTGTTAGGTTTGATAGCATAGAAGAAATAGACAGGGTACTCCATATGTTTTATGATCTGTTGTAAGGGTACTAATTGGTCTCTTCTGCTGCTTATCAGAGATGGCGGGAAGCAGCCACCACCGCTCTGCGACACCGCAGTACGAGTTGGATGCTTCCGAGTTCTTCACTATCATACTTGGGACTTCAGTATCATCCATGACGCAGGTATATAAAACAAGAGATCTCCCCTTCACCCATCTCATTATGATATCTGTTGTTTGCCTACATCACTCATTGTCCCAAACTGCAGAGGCTGCCTGACAGTTTTATGAACATGCTGATGGGTGAAGATCCGCCAAATAATGTGAAGCTGCGACAGGCCGGCAGCGGGTTTCGCAGGCTGTGGGATATGGAGTTGGTGATCAAGGAGGGCCACATGTACTTGTCTCGTGGGTGGGAGAAGTTCTACCGTGCCTACGACCTGCGGCTGGGGTACTTCCTTCTCTTCATGTACGACGACGACGCCACCATGCTCATCGTGAAGGTGTTCAACGCGACTATGTGTCGCATGCGCTACGCTGAAGATTATGATGCCGGTACGTTCTGCCTCTTCTTATTCCTCTACATTTGGCTTTGTCTCACATCGATTGTTAACGGTCATTGTTGCATTTGGACAGGTAATGGGAGCAGCAGCAGCGACAATGGCTACAGCCAAAGCAGCAGCGACCATGGCTGTAGCGAAAGCAGCAGCGATTCTGGCTGTAGCGAAGCAGCAACGATTCTGGCAGCAGCATAGACAACAAGAAGGATGATCCGACTGGAGTGCGGGAGAAGAGGAGCAGAGTGGGGATGAGGAGCTGCAGGATGACGATGGGCATCAGGCTGAGGATGACCTAGCGCTGGTGGTGGCTGACCAAGGGCAAGAGATGGTGGTGGCTGACCAAGGGCAAGAGATGGTGGTGGCTGACCATGGGCAAGAGATGGAGGTGGCTGAGGATGACCTAGCGATGGTCGTGCCTGAAGGTGGCCTCGCGATGGTGGTGGTGCCTGACAATGACCACGCACCGGTGGTGGCGCCGGCGATCCCACAGCTGGGCGACATGACCACGCCAATTGAGGTAGAAGACTACATCCCACTGCCTCCACCGCCTCCACCGCCTCGCCGCTCTTGGCGCATCAGGCTGAGGAAGGAGAAGGAGAAGAACAATGCATGAGAACTGAACTTTGTCAGGTATGTCAGATCTCCAAAATGATATATATATATATACTTAGTTACCTATGTTATCTCTAATATGCTTAGTTTCCTATAGGTTAGCTTCATTTTACCTAAGTTGGCTCTAATATGCTAACTTAGAGCTTATATGCTTAGTTTCCTATAGGTTAGCTCCAAAATAACTTATGTTAGCACAAAATGATCAAGTTTACATAATAAGCTTATAGTCTTTTTCTTATTCTTCTTCTTTTCCAAAATGACATAGGTTAGCTTCATTTTACCTAAGTTGGCTCTAATATACTAACTTAGAGCTTATATGCTTAGTTTCCTATAGGTTAGCTCCAAAATAACTTATGTTAGCACAAAATGATCAAGTTTACATAATAAGCTTATAGTCTTTTTCTTATTCTTCTTCTTTTCCAAAATGACATAGGTTAGCTTCATTTTACCTAAGTTGGCTCTAATATACTAACTTAGAGCTTATATGCTTAGTTTCCTATAGGTTAGCTCCAAAATAACTTATGTTAGCACAAAATGATCAAGTTTACATAATAAGCTTATAGTCTTCTTCTTATTCTTCTTCTTTTCCAAAATTCTTCTTATTCTTCTTCTAGTGTTCTTCTTCTTCTAGTATTCTTCTAGTCTTCTTATTTTTCTTCTTCTAACTTCTTATTTATCATTTTGCAGATTTGATTTAATTCACAGAAGCTTGCATGGATGGAGTGCTTCTTTTCCATTTGTGTTTTTATTTTGTATCAATGTCAAATTTTTGTGAATTGATGGATAACGGTGTTGGATGAACAATGTGAAACTTTTGTAATATGTAACGATGAAACTATGTGTTGGCTATGTATGTATATATGATGGAACTTGTGTGTTGGCTATGTATGTATATATGATGGAACTTGCGTGTTGGCTATGATTGTTATATGGATGCTTGTTGTATATATATGTGTTGGATATCTCATAGGTGAAATAGTGACCTGAGATTAAGAAAAAAAATTAAAAAAATTGTTACTAATGGCGCACTACTGTGTGGTGCGCCATTAGTATAGCAGACACTAGTGGCGCACCATGGGCAAAACTAATGGCGCACTGCCAGGTGCGCCATTAGTAAAAAATTCTAGTGGCATGATACTAATGGCGCACCAGTGATGCGCCATTAGTAGGCAAAACTGGTGCGCCATTAGTAGCCCTTTTCCTAGTAGTGGTAGTTCTTCCAATTTGGTATCACATCCCTCTACACGGTGCACAAAGGAATCGAGATTGAGGTCGTGCAGCAGATGAAGATTATCACGAAGCATGGAGAGACACAAAGATAGCGTGGATTGATTAGGGTAATTGCATCAATGGATCGTATCGATTGGTGTCACTAGTAGGCCCATTTGTCCTGGTTCCAGAGGGCCTTTAGTCCCGGTTCTGGAACCGGGACTAAAGGGCCGGTACTAAAGCCCCCCCCCCTTTAGTCTCAGTTCTGTTACGAACCAGGACTAAAGGCCCTCCACATGGCCGCTGTCTGGAGCTCCACCTTTAGTCCCGGTTTCCTGATTTTCAAATTTCTGAATTATTTTACAATTTAATCTCTAATCACCCCTCCCTCATCACTGCTCAATTTAACCTCTAATATCTAATCACCCTTCATCATTTCAAATCATCTAACTTCCCGGCCGGTCACCCATCCTCTCACTATCCTAGCCCGAGCACGCTTAACTTCCGGGTTCTATTCGCCCTCGTTTCCAAGTCCGCACTTGTTGTCTTCCTGACAATAGTAAGTTGTCAATCCTATTAACCCTCAGGAGTTTCACTATTTGAGTTTGAAACTATTATTCTAAAAACAATAATTATTTAGTAACACTAATATTTCTTGAATAAGTAGTTTGACCACAGTTTGTCAAGATTTGACCAAAATTCAAAAAAACTGAAATAATTATTTAGTAATACTAATATTCTTCAATAGTTATTTAGTATCACTAATACTTCTTGAATAAGTAGTTTGACCATAGTTTGACCGGATTTAACCAAAATTAAAAAAAACTAAAATCTGAGCATAACCTTTTTCCTTTTAGAATTTTAGGATTCTAAAATTTTGCGAAACAGCCTATGGCAGTCAAAATCGGATGCGGATTTTCGTGCTGAACATTTTGATATATTATACGTTTTTTTCCGATATCGTATGAAAAAGTTATAGTCATTTTACTTTTTCATGACACTTTTTCACAAAACATGTTCAAATTTAAATTTTTAAATTTTCCTAACTAGTAGATGTAGTAATATAACTACATCTCGAAGAATTTTATTTTTTGAAGTCTTTATCATTTTTTTTGTTTTTTAACTGAAATGGCAATACACGGGGGAGGGGGGTACAGTTTGAGACACAAACTCCTTTAGTCCCAGTTTGAGACATGAACCGGGACTAAAGGGCATCGCACCCTTTAGTCCTGGTTCGTGTCTCAAACCAGGACTAAATGTCTCATTTGAACTGGGACTAATGCCTTTAGCCGCTCGAATCGGGACTAATGCTCACATTAGTCCAGGTTTGTAATGCAACCGGGACTAATGTGTATATTAAGCTGTGACCAAAGTTCTGTTTTCTACTAGTGTGTAGAGATTAGGGATAAATCAAAACAGAGGAAATATCAGCTCCTTTTCTCGACTCGGCTTGGCTGATCGGCGATCCCCTCGTCGTCTCGTCACTGCCGTGTTCAACAAAGTGGCCTTGGTGATAACTCTAGGCGAGGATGCAGGCTCCATCGCATATTTGCACCACGCAGACCTAGATTTTTCCTTATTGATTGATTTTTTATTGAATTAGTCTAACTCCTTTGTAGATTTTTTTGAAGGGAACTACTTTTGTATATTTGTGCCAGTCTTCGGTGGTTAATTTCATCACCGTTGGTCCTTAAATTTAAGAAAAATCATAAGTCTAATCGGCAGAGTTGTGCCTCCCTGCAATCCTACGCTAGCAGAGCTAGTGGCAAAGGAGAGGGCGATGACCTACCGATGGAGAAGAGGTGGTGGCGTGGTGCACACATATATCGCCTCTCTTGGGATTTGGAAAGGAGCGGCTGGGAAAAGAAAAACGTTAATAGTTGCTCGTTGGTATGTTTTTTTAGTTTCTTGCATATATATTAGTTGTAAAGTATACAAGTTAATTAAGGCACATTACAAAACAAAGTATGAGATACTGATGGAGAGAGAGAGAGAGTAATAGAGTCCATGTACACGTACAACCGACATGCCGTCGTCGATTTCTTTACCTGAACATCGACCGACCATCCATGCTTTCATTCACCGATCAGTCATCCTCGAGTGCTTTTGGCACCATGTGTGTGTGTGCGCGCGCGCACGTGCATGTGTTGGCATCGCATGATTTTTGAGTGGACGAGTCGTTACGAGGTAGCGACTCAATGAGTCGTGCAATGCCGATTGCCTAGACTTGAGTAGTCAAGGTGTTTGAGTGGACTTCCAGTTACGACTTTCAAGGTTCAAGGTGCTGAGGTGTGCAGAATTACTAGGGCCGGATATCTTCCTGGCATCCCTAAGGAGGACAACGAGACATGGCAGAGCAAGTGGTTCTATATCTTTGAGGTGTGTCTCGAGGATCCTCTTCGGCAAGGACTTCCTCCCTTCTCACCTGGTCCTCTGAAGAAGTGATACAATTGGTGCCTGAGGACTCAGTCCCGAGATAGGGGCTCTGAGGTGGCCAGACTAGCCACTCAACACTAGTAGAAAACGGGCCTATTGTCCCGGTTTGTAAGGGCCTTTTGTACCGGTTCCTGAACTGGGACTAAAGGGTCGTTACTAATGTCCTGTCCCTTTAGTCCCGGTTCAGTCCAGAACCGGGACAGATGGAGCCTCCTCGTGGCCTGTGCGCGGAGCCCAGGCAGGAGGGTCTTTGGTCCCGGTTGGTGGCATCAACCGGGACCAATAGGCATACACGCGTCAGCATTTCTGTGCCTGGAGTTTTTGTTTTTGTTTTTTTGAAGGGGGGGGGGGGGGGGTTGGGGGTTTTCGGGGGTTAATTTAGGTGTTTTATATATTGTGTTAGCTAGCTAATTAATAGAGAGAAGTGTCATCTCTTATATTCGTGCTTGGTCGACGCTACGTACTATACATACGTATAGAGAGGACTAGACACGCTAGCTAGCTAGTAAGCAAACGAAGGAAACAAAAGATCATCATGAACATATATGCATACAGAGAGAAGTGATATCGACCACCTCTTCTTCTCCGAGAGATTGGTCGAACAACAAGTTCTCGTATATCTATCCGACACTACCGGTTACATATATATACAATAATTATCTCTTACAAATATAATCTCCTATAATACAGACGCATGGTCCACGTAGTATTCTCCGTCTTCAGCGATCACGTGGTCAAGAAAGAATGCCGCCAATTCCTCTTGAATTGCTCGCATGCGATCTGGTGCTAAGAGTTCATCCTGCATCCGAAACATCTAATTTGAAGAAGAGGGTCAATACACATACACACACTCATATATATATATATATATATATATATATATATATATATATATATATATATATATGAATGAAACTCAACACAAACGATGGTAATAAAATAAAATTGTGAATATTGTTATTTACGCACTTCATATTGTTCGTCACCGCTCACAGGTTGTGTGGCGGATTGACTCGCAAACGTAGTATCCACACAAACCATTCCCTTATTCCTGCCACAACCACTTTACAAGAAATAGAGGTCAATCAAACTGATAAGTAAGAATGCCAAATGGTATTGATGAAACTAGCGCTTGAATCACTAGGAGATGCGCGGAACATGCTACTATAGTACTTACTTTCGGGTGTCTAAATTCCAGCTTCTTCGGCAGTCCCGGAGCTTTTTTGGTGAATTTTCTCCAAACCCCGCCAGACAAAGAAAACAATTACTTGATATCAGAAATGAACAAAGTTGTTGATATGATGGATAATAATCGATTTAACTTACTTCTCGAGCATTTGAGTCATGTCCGCATACTCCTGGTGATCTTTTCGTTTAGATTCCAAGACAGTTACTACTCCCTGCTCAAGCTTAATCTCTAGGAGAATATAGTGGAACCTGCGCATGCATGCATAACTCATCAATTACATTACTATAACCTTGACTAATATATAAGGGAAACCGTATATGCACAAGACAGTAACACTGTTGGGGAACGTAGCATAAATTCAAAATTTTCCTACGTGTCATCAAGATCTATCTATGGAGTCATCTAGCAACGAGGGAGGAGTGGACTACATACCCTTGTAGATCGCGCGCGGAAGCGTTCAAGAGAACGGGGTTGATGGAGTCGTACTCGTCGTGATCCAAATCACCGATGATCCTAGCGCCGAACGGACGGCACCTCCGCGTTCAACACACGTACAGAGCAGCGACGTCTCCTCCTTCTTGATCCAGCAAGGGGGAAGGAGAGGTTGATGGAGATCCAGCAACACGACGGCGTGGTGGTGGAAGTAGTGGGATTCCAACAGGGCTTCGCCAAGCATTGTGGGAGGAGGGAGGTGTGTCATGGGAGGGAGAGGGAGGCGCCAGGGCTTGGGTGTGGTTGCCCTCCCTTCCCCCCACTATATATAGGGCCAAGGGAGAGGGGGAGGGCGCAGCCTTGCCCCTTCCTCCAAGGAAGGGTGCGGCCAAGGGGGGGGAGGAGTCCATCCTCCCCAAGGCACCTCGGAGGTGCCTTCCCCCTTTAGGACTCTCCCCTCCTCTTGTCCCTTTGGCGCATGGGCCTCTAGGGGCTGGTGCCCTTGGCCCATGTAGGCCAAGGCGCATCCCCTACAGCCCATGTGGCCCCCGGGGCAGGTGGCCCCACCCGGTGGACCCCCGGGACCCTTCCGGTGGTCCCGGTACAATACCGGTGACCCCGAAACTTGTCCCGATAGCCGAAATAGCACTTTCTATATATAATTCTTTACCTCCGGACCATTCCGGAACTCCTCGTGACGTCCGGGATCTCATCCGGGACTCCGAACAACTTTCGGGTTACCGCATACTAATATCTCTATAACCCTAGCGTCACCGAACCTTAAGTGTGTAGACCCTACGGGTTCGGGAGACATGCAGACATGACCGAGATGACTCTCCGGTCAATAACCAACAGCGGGATCTGGATACCCATGTTGGCTCCCACATGTTCCACGATGATCTCATCGGATGAACCACGATGTCAAGGACTTAATCAATCCCGTATACAATTCCCTTTGTCTAGCGGTATTGTACTTGCCCGAGATTCGATCGTCGGTATCCCGATACCTTGTTCAATCTCGTTACCGGCAAGTCTCTTTACTCGTTCCGTAACACATCATCCCGTGATCAACTCCTTGATCACATTGTGCACATTATGATGATGTCCTACCGAGTGGGCCCAGAGATACCTCTCCGTCACACGGAGTGACAAATCCCAGTCTCGATTCGTGCCAACCCAACAGACACTTTCGGAGATACCCGTAGTGCACCTTTATAGCCACCCAGTTACGTTGTGACGTTTGGCACACCCAAAGCACTCCTACGGTATCCGGGAGTTACACAATCTCATGGTCTAAGGAAATGATACTTGACATTAGAAAAGCTTTAGCATACGAACTACACGATCTAGTGCTATGCTTAGGATTGGGTCTTGTCCATCACATCATTCTCCTAATGATGTGATCCCGTTATCAACGACATCCAATGTCCATGGTCAGGAAACCGTAACCATTTATTGATCAACGAGCTAGTTAACTAGAGGCTTACTAGGGACATGGTGTTGTCTATGTATCCACACATGTATCTGAGTTTCCTATCAATACAATTATAGCATCGATAATAAACGATTATCATGAACAAGGAAATATAATAATAACTAATTTATTATTGCCTCTAGGGCATATTTCCAACAGTCTCCCACTTGCACTAGAGTCAATAATCTAGTTCACATCATTATGTGATTAACACTCAAGGTCACATCTCCATGTGACTAACACCCAAAGAGTTTACTAGAGTCAATAATCTAGTTCACATTTACCATGTGATTAACACTCGATGAGTTCTCGGTTTGATCATGTTATGCTTGTGAGAGAGGTTATAGTCAACGGGTCTGAACCTTTCAGATCCGTGTGTGCTTTACAAATCTCTATGTCATCTCCTAGATGCAGCTACCACACTCTATTTGGAGCTATTCCAAATAACTGTTCTACTATACGAATCCAGTTTACTACTCAGAATAATCTGGATTAGTGTCAAAGTTTGCATCGGCGTATCCCTTTACGACGAACTCTTTTACCACCTCCATAATCGAGAAAATTCCTTAGTCCACTAGTTACTAAGGATAACTTTGACCGCTGTCCTGTGATCCATACTTGGATCACTCTTGTAACCCTTGACTGACTCATGGCAAGGCACACTTCAGGTGCGGTACACAGCATAGCATACTGTAGAGCCTACATCTTGAGCATAGGGGACGACCTTCATCCTTTCTCTCTATTCTGCCGTGGTCGAGCTTTAAGTCTTAACTTCATACCTTACAACTCAGGCAAGAACTCCTTCTTTGACTGATTCATCTTGAACACCTTTAAGATCATGTCAAGGAATGTGCTCATTTGAAAGTACCATTTAAGCGTTTTGATCTATCCTTATAGATCTTGATGCTCAATGCTCAAGTAGCTTAATCCAGGCTTTCGATTGAAAAACACTTTCCAAATAACCCTATATGCTTTCCAGAAATTCTACGTCATTTCTGATCAACAATATGTCAATAACATATATTCATCAGAAATTCTATAGTGCTCCCACTCACTTCTTTGGAAATACAAGTTTCTCATAAACTTTGTATACACCAAAATCTTTGATCATCTCATCAAAGCATACATTCCAACTCCGAGATGCTTACTCCAGTCCTTAGAAGGATTGCTGGAGCTTTGCATACTTATTAGCATATTTCAGGATTGACAAAACCTTCCGGTTGTATTACATACAACCTTTCCTCAAGAAAAATCGTCGAGGAAACAATGTTTTGACATCCTATCTGCAAGATTTCATAAATGATGCAATAATTGCTAATATAATTCCAACAGACTCTTAGCATCGCTACGAGTGAGAAAGTCTCATCGTAGTCAACTCCTTGAACTTGTCGGAAAACATCTTAACGACAAGTCGAGCTTTCTTAATGGTGATACTTACCATCATTGTCCGTCTTCCTTTTAAAATCCATATGTACCTAACAGCCTTACGGCCATCAAGTAGTTCTTCCAAAGTCTATACTTTGTTTTCATACATGGATCCTATCTCGGATTTTATGGCCTCGAGCCATTTATCAGAATCCGGGCCCACCATCGCTTCTCCATATCTCGTAGGTTCATTGTTGTCTAGCAACATGACTTCCAAGATAGGATTACGTACCACTCTGAAGTAGTACGCATCCTTGTCATCCCACGAGGTTTGGTAGTGACTTGATCTGAAGTTTCATGATCACTATCATAAGCTTCCACTTCAATTGGTGTAGGTGCCACAGGAACAACTCCTGTGCCCTGCCACACACTAGTTGAAGAGACGGTTTAATAACCTCATCAAGTCTCCACCATCCTCCCACTCAATTCTTTCGAGAGAAACTTTTCCTCGAGAAAGGACCCGATTCAAGAAACAATCCTTTATTACTTTCGGATCTGAGACAGGAGGTATACCCAATTATTTTGGGTGTCCTATGAAGATGCATTTATCCGCTTTGGGTTCGAGCTTATCAGCCTGAAACCTTTTCACATAAGCGTCGCAGCCCCAAACTTTCAAGAAATGACAGCTTAGGTTTCTCTAAACCATAGTTCATACGGTGTCATCTCATCGGAATTACGTGGTGCCCTATTTAAAGTGAATATGGTTGTCTTTAATGCCTAACCCATAAACTATCGTGGTAATTCGATAAGAGACATCATGGTATGCATCATATCCAATAGGGTGCAGTTATGATGTTCGGACACACCATCACACTATGGTGTTCCAGGCTGTATTAGTTGTGAAACAATTTCCACAATGTCTTAATTATGTGCCAAACTCGTAATTCAGATATTCATCTCTATGATCATATCATAGATATTTTATCCTCTTGTCACGACGATCTTTCAACTTCACCCTGAAATTACTTGAACCTTTCAATAATTCAGACTCGTGATTCATCAAGTAAATATACTCAATATCTACTCAAATCATCTGTGAAGTAAGAACATAACGATGTCCACTACACGCCTCAGCACTCATTGGACTGCACACATCAAAATGTATTACTTCCAACAAGTTGCTTTCTAGTTCCATTTTACTGAAAACGAGGCTTTCAGTCATCTTGCCCATGTGGTATGATTTGCATGTCTCAAGTGATTCAAAATCAAGTGAGTCCAAACGGTCCATTTGCATGGAGTTTCTTCATGCATATACACCAATAGACATGGTTCGCATGCCTCAAACTTTTCAAAAACGAGTGAGCCCAAAGATCCATCAACATGGAGCTTCTTCATGCGTTTTATACCGATATGACTTACGTGGCAGTGCCACAAGTAGGTGGTACTATCATTACTATCTTTTGGCATGAACATGTGTATCACTACGATCGAGATTCAATAAACCATTCATTTCAGGTGCAAGACCATTGAAGGTATTATTCAAATAAACAGAGTAACTATTATTCTCCTTAAATGAATAACCGTATTGCGATAAACGTAATCCAATCATGTCTATGCTCAACGCAAACACCAAATAACAATTATTTAGGTTTAACACCAATCTCGATGGTAGAGGGAGCGTGCGATGCTTGATCATATCAACCCTGGAAACACTTCCAACACATATCGTCAGCTCACCTTTAGCTAGTCTCCGTTTATTCCGTAGCCTTTTGTTTCGAGTTACTAACACTTAGCAACCGAACCGGTATCTAAAACTCTGGTGCTACTAGGAGTACTAGTAAAGTACACATCAACACAATGTATATCCAATATACTTCTATCGACCTTGCCAGCCTTCTCATCTACCAAGTATCTAGGGTAATTCTGCTCCAGTGGCTGTTCCCTTTATTACAGAAGCACTTAGTCTCGGGTTTGGGTTCAACCTTGGGTTTCTTCACTAGAGCAGCAGCTGAATTGCCGTTTCATGAAGTATCCCTTCTTGCCCTTACCCTTCTTGAAACTAGTGGTTTCACCAACCATCAACAATTGATGCTCCTTCTTGATTTCTACTTTTGTGGTGTCAAACATCACGAATATCTCAAAGCTCATCATATATGTCCCTGATATATTATAGTTCATCACGAAG
This sequence comes from Triticum aestivum, assembly GCF_018294505.1. Classification (NCBI taxonomy): domain Eukaryota; kingdom Viridiplantae; phylum Streptophyta; class Magnoliopsida; order Poales; family Poaceae; genus Triticum; species Triticum aestivum. Next base: position 651,041,619 of record NC_057812.1, on the reverse strand, counting down.
CTCTAGTAGCTTGGTGGTAATGACTTTGGAGAAACATCACTATCTCATCTGGAAGATCAACTCCCACTCGATTCAAATGATTGTTGTACTCAGACAATCTGAGCACAAGCTCAACGATTGAGCTTTTCTCCCTTAATTTGTGGGCTAAGAAAATCGTGAGAGGTCTTATACCTCTTGACTGGGCACGAGCCTGAAATCCCAATTTCAGCCCTTGAAACATCTCATATGTTTCGCGACGTTTCAAAACGTCTTCGGTGCCTCAATTCCAAACCGTTTAACTGAACTATCACGTAGTTATCAAAATGTGTATGTCAGATGTTCGCAACATCCACAGCCAACGTTTGAGGTTCAGCACACTGAGCGGTGCATTAAGGACATAAGCCTTCTATGAAGCAATGAGGACAATCCTCAGTTTACGGACCTAGTCCGCATAATTGCTACTATCAACTTTCAACTCAATTTTCTCTAGGAACATAACTAAACAGTAGAACTGAAGCGCGAGCTATGACATAATTTGCGAAGACCTTTTGACTATGTTCAGGATAATTAAGTTCATCTTATGAACTCCCACTCAGATAGACATCCCTCTAGTCATCTAAGTGATTACATGATCCGAGTCAACTAGGCCATGTCCGATCATCACGTGAGACGGACTACTCATCATCGGTGAACATCTTCATGTTGATCGTATCTACCATACGACTCATGCTCGACCTTTCGGTCTCTTGTGTTCCGAGGCCATGTCTGTACACATGCTAGGCTCGTCAAGTCAACCTAAGTGTTTCGCGTGTGTAAATCTGTCTTACACCCGTTGTATGTGAACGTAAGAATCTATCACACCCGATCATCACGTGGTGCTTCGAAACGACGAACTTTCGCAACGGTGCACAGTTAGGGGGAACACCTTCTTGAAATTTTAGTGAGGGATCATCTTATTTACTACCGTCATTCTAAGTAAACAAGATGCAAAAACATGATAAACATCACATGCAATCAAATAATAGTGACATGATATGGCCAATATCATATAGCTCCTTTGATCTCCATCTTGGGGCTCCATGATCATCTTGTCACCGGCATGACACCATGATCTCCATCATCATGATCTCCATCATCGTGTCTTCATGAAGTTGTCTCGTCAACTATTACTTCTACTACTACAGCTAACGGTTAGCAATAAAGTAAAGTAATTACATGACGTTTATGTTGACACGCAGGTCATAAATAAATTAAGACAACTCCTATGGCTCCTGCCGGTTGTCATACTCATCGACATGCAAGTCGTGATTCCTATTACAAGAACATGATCAATCTCATACATCACATATATCATTCATCACATCCTTTTGGTCATATCACATCACATAGCATACCCTGCAAAAACAAGTTAGACGTCCTCTAATTGTTGTTTGCATGTTTTACGTGGCTGCTATGGGTTTCTAGCAAGAATGTTTCTTACCTACGCAAAAACCACAACGTGATATGCCAATTGCTATTTACCCTTCATAAGGACCCTTTTCATCGAATCCGATCCGACTAAAGTGGGAGAGACAGACACCCGCTAGCCACCTTATGCAACTAGTGCATCTCAGTCGGTGGAACCTGTCTCACGTAAGAGTACGTGTAAGGTCGGTCCGGGCCGCTTCATCCCACGATGCCGCCGAATCAAGATAAGACTAGTAACGGCAAGCATATTGAACAAAATCAACGCCCACAACTACTTTGTGTTCTACTCGTGCATAGAAACTACGCATAGACCTAGCTCATGATGCCACTGTTGGGGAACGTAGCATAATTCAAAATTTTCCTACGTGTCACCAAGATCAATCTATGGAGTCATCTAGCAATGAGGGAGGAGTGGATCTACATACCCTTGTAGATCGCGCGCGGAAGCGTTCAAGAGAACGGGGTTGATGGAGTCGTACTCGTCGTGATCCAAATCACCGATGATCCTAGCACCGAACGGACGGCACCTCCGCGTTCAACACACGTACGGAGCAGCGACGTCTCCTCCTTCTTGATCCAGCAAGGGGGGAGGAGAGGTTGATGGAGATCCAGCAGCACGACGACGTGGTGGTGGAAGTAGCGGGATTCCAACAGGGCTTCGCCAAGCGCTGCGGGAGGAGGGAGGTGTGTCATGGGAGGGAGAGGGAGGCGCCAGGGCTTAGGTATGGTTGCCCTCCCTTCCCCCCACTATATATAGGGCCAAGGGAGAGGGGGAGGGCGCAGCCTTGCCCCTTCCTCCAAGGAAGGGTGCGGCCAAGGGGGGGAGGAGTCCATCCTCCCCAAGGCACCTCGGAGGTGCCTTCCCCCTTTAGGACTCTCCCCTCCTCTTGTCCCTTTGGCGCATGGGCCTCTAGGGGCTGGTTCCCTTGGCCCATGTAGGCCAAGGCGCACCCCCTACAGCCCATGTGGCCCCCGGGGCAGGTGGCCCCACCCGGTGGACCCCCGGGACCCTTCCGGTGGTCCCGGTACAATACCGGTGACCCCGAAACTTGTCCCGATGGCCGAAATAGCACTTCCTATATATAATTCTTTACCTCCGGACCATTCCGGAACTCCTCGTGACGTCCGGGATCTCATCCGGGACTCCGAACAACTTTCGGGTTACCGCATACTAATATCTCTATAACCCTAGCGTCACCGAACCTTAAGTGTGTAGACCCTACGGGTTCGGGAGACATGCAGACATGACCGAGATGACTCTCCGGTCAATAACCAACAGCGGGATCTGGATACCCATGTTGGCTCCCACATGTTCCACGATGATCTCATCGGATGAACCACGATGTCAAGGACTTAATCAATCCCGTATACAATTCCCTTTGTCTAGCGGTATGTACTTGCCCGAGATTCGATCGTCGGTATCCCGATACCTTGTTCAATCTCGTTACCGGCAAGTCTCTTTACTCGTTCCGTAACACATCATCCCGTGATCAACTCCTTGATCACATTGTGCACATTATGATGATGTCCTACCGAGTGGGCCCAGAGATACCTCTCCGTCACACGGAGTGACAAATCCCAGTCTCGATTCGTGCCAACCCAACAGACACTTTCGGAGATACCTGTAGTGCACCTTTATAGCCACCCAGTTACGTTGTGACGTTTGGCACACCCAAAGCACTCCTACGGTATCCGGGAGTTGCACAATCTCATGGTCTAAGGAAATGATACTTGACATTAGAAAAGCTTTAGCATACGAACTACACGATCTAGTGCTATGCTTAGGATTGGGTCTTGTCCATCACATCATTCTCCTAATGATGTGATCCCATTATCAACGACATCCAATGTCCATGGTCAGGAAACCGTAACCATCTATTGATCAACGAGCTAGTCAACTAGAGGCTTACTAGGGACATGGTGTTGTCTATGTATCCACACATGTATCTGAGTTTCCTATCAATACAATTATAGCATGGATAATAAACGATTATCATGAACAAGGAAATATAATAATAACTAATTTATTATTGCCTCTAGGGCATATTTCCAACAAACACTCACTTGAAGTTGTAAGGAAAGAGTATTATATCTTTGTTTTCATTTATTACCAACGATCGTAGCAAGTTGGCATCACTATCCGTGGCATGAAATTTAACCTCAGTTGCATCTATGAGATTTGTGTTAATGAACCCAATATCTCCGACTTGTCTTTTCTTCAATTAGACAATTTTCAATCTGCATAATATAGTGAGGATAATTATAAATACATGCAATGAAAGAGCTCAGCTATATAGAGAGACTTAATGATAGAAATAGTACTACTTACAGACAGTAGCAGGTGACCGTTGCTTTATCGAGGGCCAATTGATTGAAAAACTGAAGGAACTCCTCAAATGGAACAGGCAACAGTTCAATTCCAACGAGGTCATGCTCCTTTTTAACTCTCACATACAAAGTATTCCTTCCCCAGACTCTCTGCAGATTTTCAAGTACCAATCATGCAATCTTCGCATCATCGTTGATAGAGATCTTTCATCTTTGACGAGAGGCTTCCCGTACTCGTATCTTTGTATCTGCACCTCCAAGAAATCATAATGTACATCGTCGGGCAGGTAATCTCCAAGATTGCTATAACCGGGCACCATCCTCGGATCATTAGCGACGATGTCGCTAGGCACCTTGAGCGGGGGGCACGATTGCTTCGCTTGTTCGCCGAGTGATGGGGTCATGTACCTAGGGTAGGGTCACGAACCTGATCTAAGTACCTTACCCAAAGACACCCTTAGAAGAGGTCGCCTTCTAGTCGACCAACGAAGGACTCACTCGACTGCATTGAAGGACTCGACCATGAAGACTCACTCGACCACCAGGAGATCAAGAGGCACTCTGCACTGCAACGGCCTGTAATTAAATAAGCTTTATGATAGTAAAGACACTTTATGTGGGGCGTTACCAGTAACGCCCCAGACTTAGCTCACCTTAAACCCTCTCCTACGTGGGCTGGCTGGGGTCCTGGCGCACTCTATATAAGCCACCCCCCTCCACAGGCAGAGGGGTTCGGCACCTTGTACCTCATCTACTCATAATCCACTCGACCGCCTCCGGGCTCCGAGACGTAGGGCTATTACTTCTTCCGAGAAGGGCCTGAACTCGTACATCCCTTGTGTTTACAACCTCTCCATAGCTAGAACCTTGCCTCTCCATACCTACCCCCCACTCTACTGTCAGGCTTAGAACCACGACAGTTGGCGCCCACCGTGGGGCAGGTGTTTTAGCGATTTTTGTGGAGAAGTTGCGATTCTTCTGAGTACTTTCATCATGGTGTCTGCTGGAGTTTTGGTCGGGGGTCAAGAGATCCGTCTCGGCACTCTCACCTTCATCGCCGACGGCTCCGCGTGGCTCCATGAGGCTCCACTCGACGTTGATGCGCTCCCCGTCCGCGGTGCGACGCATTTTCGCGCATGTGTCCGCGGCGTTCTGCTGCGGCAACCGTCGACCCAGTATCGGTCGGCTCCTCCATCGTCCACCCTCCCGGTCTCCCGCCAGCGCAAGCGCTCGGGCCGGTCGAGGCTTCAGCGATGGGTGAGGCACGCGGTGGCTCGCCAATCGGCCACCACCCAAGTTGCGGCAATCGAGCCCGACGAATGTCTCTACGGCTTGTTCGATCTGTCGACTGGCTCCGTAGAGACTGCATCCGAGTGCGGTAGCAGTGATCCAGCGGCGGAAATCTTGATGGTCGACGGGCCCCACAGTCCCCCTGGCTTCGCCCGTGATGGTGGAGCAGGTGATGGAGGCGACCCTGCACGAGGCCACGAAGAGTACCAGCCCGAGCCACTCGACTCTCTGCAAAGAGAGGAACTTCGCCGCAGGAACGTGGATGCCCTGCGTACTCCCATCGCAGGATAAACCCCCGAGGCTCGCGCCTTGGAGGAGGCACGTCTGGCCAATTTGGCCGAACGCACTCGACTAGAGAATCTTCAGCGAGCACTCGACGAGCGCGCGCGGCAACGAGTTCCCGACACCGATCGACGTCAACTCTTCCCGCCGACTCAGGTATATCGAACCCCAATCCAGAATTTAGCAGCTGCGACCCGTATAGCAGAGTCCATCCAGCCTTCGCAGTCAGAAGCTGGCAGAGGTTTGCTGCAGATCAGGGATCTGCTCCGGGCAGCAGGAGATCAGAATTCAGCCGTGTCTCAGTCGCGCAACAGAATTCACAGTCGATCCGTCACTGCGAATACGGTTCAGTCGGCTCACAGCCCCAGATCACCTCCGCGGCGTGAAGGGCGCGAGAATCGGCGAGATCAATATGGCGACCGACTCGACCGAGATGATAGGCGTCGAGTGCCCAATTCCCCTCCGAGGGGTGGGTCTTATGCTCCTTGGCAGCAAGATGACAGGCGTTAGTACAGTACAGGGCGAAGGGTTCCAGTCGACCCCAGAGAACCAGGCTTCGACGCGCGATCCATTATCGTGCAAGGTTTGGTCGACCGGAACAGAGCCCATCGAGGCGGACTCGACAGAGATGTACCCACAAGCAGTCGAGTGCATGTTTCTGGTCCTGAATGTTTCAGCAGAGCTATCAGAGCCGCAGTTATCCCTCCCAATTTCAGGTTGGCAACAGGAGTCAGCAAGTTCACTGGTGAGTCTAAGCCTGAAACTTGGCTTGAGGACTACCGAGTGGCAGTTCAGATTGGTGGTAGGAGCGACGAGGTGGCCATGAAGCATTTACCCCTCATGCTGGAAGGTTCTGCCAGGGCATGGTTGACTCAATTACCTCCTAGCAGCATTTACACTTGGGAGGATCTGTCCCGAGTGTTCATCAGAACGTTTGAAGGAACTTGCAAGCGACCAGCTGGATTGACAGAGTTGCAAGTCTGCGTGCAGAAGGCTAATGAGACTCTCAGAGAGTATATTCAGAGGTGGATCACTTTGCACCACACTGTGGAGAATGTGTCTGATCATCAGGCAGTCTGCGCCTTCAAAGATGGCGTCAAGAACAGAGAACTGAGTTTGAAGTTTGGTCGAACCGGTGACATGACCTTGAGTCAGATGATGGAGATTGCTACCAAGTACGCCAACGGCGAAGAAGAAGACCGACTCCGAAGCGGCAAGCACAAGCTGAGTCAGTCGGAAAAAGGAAACACCAGTCGGAAACAGAAGCGGAAGGCTGAACCGGCAGCTCCTGGAGAGGCTCTGGCCGTGACTCAGGGAAAGTTTAAGGGGAAACCAAAAGGATCCTGGAACCCCAAGAAGGTAAAGGATAAAGAAGGGAACGACGTAATGGATATGCCATGTCACATCCACACGAAGAAAGACGAAGAGGGGAATATCATCTACCCAAAGCACACCACTCGCCAATGTCGACTCCTGATCCAGCAGTTTCAGGGAAAACAGTCTAAGGACAAGGAGAAGGAGTCAGACAAGGCTGAAGACAAGGAGGACAGTGAGGAAGGATATCCGCATATCAACTCCACTCTGATGATCTTTGCAGATGTGGAAAGCAGGAGTCGACTGAAAGTCATTAACTGAGAGGTGAACATGGTTGCCCCAGCAAAAGCAAATTATCTGAAATGGTCTCAAATACCCATCACATTCGACCAATCTGATCACCCGACTCATATTGCCACCCCTGGGAGGCAAGCTTTGGTGGTCGATCCGGTTGTCGAAGGCACTCGACTGACAAAGGTGCTGATGGATGGTGGAAGCGAGCTGAATTTGTTGTATGCAGACACACTGAAAGGAATGGGCATTCCGATGTCCCGACTGAGCACTAGTAACATGAGCTTTCATGGAGTTATACCAGGGAAGAAAGCCGAGTCACTCGGCCAAATAGCTCTGGACGTGGTGTTTGGTGATTCGAAACATTTTCGCAAAGAAAAGTTGACGTTTGAGGTCGTGGATTTTCAGAGTGCATATCATGCCATTTTGGGGAGACCAGCTTACGCACGGTTCATGGCTCGACCATGTTACGTTTACCTCAAATTGAAGATGCCCGGCCCCAAAGGAGTGATCAGTGTCACCGGCGATAGGAAAAAGGCAGAAGAGTGCTTTCAGAAGGGCTCCAAGATTGCCGATTCCCAGGTGACAACGGTCGAGTTCGAGGAATACAAGCAAAACGCAGATCCGAGTGACTTGCTGCGATCAAAGAAACCCGCCACAGAATCTGCATTTCAGTCGTCCGGTGAGACGAAGCCTGTTCACATTCACCCGACCGACCCCGATGCAGCTCCGACCCGCATCTCCACAACACTCGACCCAAAATAGGAAGAAGCGCTCATCCAGTTCCTCCGTGAGAACTGGGACATTTTTGCATGGAAGCCCGCTGACATGCCAGGTGTTCCCAGGGGACTAGCTGAGCATCGCCTAAGAGTCGACTCGTCTGCAAAACCAGTCAAAGAGCATCTTCGGCGGTCCGCCGTCCAGAAGTGAAAAGCCATTGGTGAAGAAGTGGCTCGACTGTTGGCGGCAGGATTTATCCGAGAGATATACCACTCCGAGTGGCTCGCTAATGTCGTCATGGTCCCTAAGAAGGACAAGTCGCTCCGAATGTGCATTGATTTCAAGCACATCAACCGGGCCTGCCCGAAAGATCATTTTCCTCTCCCTTGCATAGATCAAATTGTTGACTCGACCACGGGATGCGAGAGGCTATCTTTTTTAGATGCCTACTCCGGGTACCACCAGATCCGTCTGTACGGACCCGACGAGGTAAAAACAGCTTTCATCACTCCATTCGGGTGCTTCTGCTATATCACCATGCCATTCGGCCTCAAGAATGCCGGAGCCACATTTATGTGAATGATTCAGAAGTGTCTACTCACTCAAATCAGTCGGAATGTGGAAGTATATGGATGATATCGTTGTCAAGTCACGAAAAGGTTCCGACCTGCTCGCTGATCTCGCCGAAACATTTGCCAACCTCAGAAGGTATGATATCAAGCTCAATCCATCAAAGTGCACATTTGGAGTTCCTGGTGGCAAGTTACTCGGTTTTCTCATTTCTGAACGGGGAATCGACGCTAACCCAGAGAAGATTGCCACTATTCTCCGAATGAAACGCCCTGTGCGAGTGCACGATGTCCAGAAGCTTACTGGATGCTTGGCCGCATTAAGTCGATTCATCTCACGACTCAGTGAAAAGGCATTGCCTCTTTACCGACTGATGAAGAAGACAGACAAGTTCGAGTGGACTCCAGAAGCTGATGCAGCATTTGCCGAGCTAAAAGCTCTGCTCTCCACCCAGCCGGTGCTTGCTGCTCCAATCAGCAAAGAGCCTCTGTTGCTCTATATCGCAGCCATAGGACAAGTAGTCAGTACTATGCTTACGGTCGAGCGGGAAGAAGAAGGAAAAGCTCTCAAAGTTCAGCGCCCAGTGTATTATTTGTCTGAAGTCTTGACTCCATCCAAGCAAAGATATCCTCATTTTCAGAAGCTTGTGTATGGAATATACATGACCACAAAGAAGGTTGCTCATTATTTCTCTGATCATTCCATCACAGTCGTCAGCGACGCTCCACTATCAGAGATTTTGCACAACAGGGATGCAACTGGTCGAGTGGCCAAATGGGCGATTGAACTTCTTCCCCTTGATATCAAGTTTGAGGCAAAGAAAGCCATTAAGTCCCAGGCAATAGCAGATTTCCTCGCCGAGTGGATTGAACAACAGCAGCCGACTGAAGTTCACTCGGAGCATTGGACCATGTTCTTTGATGGCTCTAAGATGTTGAATGGTTCCGGTGCTGGGGTTGTCCTGGTTTCCCCCAGAGGAGATAAGCTCAGATATGTGCTCCAGATTCACTTTGATTCCTCCAACAATGAGGCAGAATATGAGGCCCTCTTATATGGGTTGCGCATGGCCATTTCACTCGGCGTCCGTCGCCTGATGGTCTATGGCGACTCGGATTTAGTGGTCAACCAGGTGATGAAAGAGTGGGACGTGAGAAGCCCAGCCATGACTGGATACTGCAGTGCAGTGAGGAAGCTGGAAAAGAAGTTCGAGGGGTTGGAGCTCCATCATATACCCCGACTGAAAAATCAAGCAGCTGATGATCTAGCAAAGATAGGTTCCAAGAGAGAAGCCATTCCGAGTGGTGTGTTCTTGGAGCATATACACACTCCGTCAGTCAAAGAAGATCCTTTCACCGAAGAAGCTCCACAGCCCAAGAGTGCCACAGATCCGACTGAGGTTGAAGTCCCAGCGGTGGTCGACTTGATCATGGAGGTCTTGGTGGTCATTCCCGACTGGACAGTTCCATACGTTGCGTATATCCTAAGAAAAGAGCTCCCGGAGGATGAGGAAGAGGCTCGACAGATCGTCCGTCGATCTAAGGCCTTTACCGTAATCAAAGGACAATTGTACAGAGAAAGCGCGACTGGAGTTGGTCAGAAGTGCATAACACCAGAAGAAGGTCGACTCATCCTCAATGATATCCACTCGGGAACCTGTGGTCATCATGCGTCCTCTCGGACCATCGTGGCCAAAGCATACCGAGCCGGATTTTACTGGCCAAAGGCGAATGAGATGGCAAAAGAGATAGTAGATAAGTGCGAGGGATGTCAGTTCTACTCGAATATGTCACACAAGCCTGCGTCGGCCCTAAAGACCATCCCACTCGTCTGGCCTTTCGCAGTATGGGGACTGGACATGGTCGGTCCTTTGAGAACAGGACGAAGTGGCTTCACGCATGTACTGGTGGCAGTCGACAAGTTCACCAAGTGGATCGAGGCTAAACCAATCAAGAGCCTTGACACCGGTACTGCTGTTAGCTTCATCAGGGAACTAATATTCAGATATGGAGTCCCGCACAGCATCATTACGGATAATGGGTCGAACTTTGACTCGGAGGAATTCAGAGATTTCTGCAACTCCCAAGGCACACGGGTCGACTACGCTTCAGTCGCCCATCCGCAGTCGAATGGACAAGCAGAGCGAGCTAATGGACTGATTCTTAAGGGATTGAAGCCCCGACTGATGCGTGATCTCAAACACGCGGCTGGAGCTTGGGTCGACGAACTTCCCTCAGTGCTTTGGGGGCTGCGGACCACACCTAATCGGTCGACCGGAAGAACTCCATTCTTCTTGGTCTACGGAGCTGAAGCAGTCTTGCCGAGTGATCTTCTCCACAATGCTCCTCGAGTTGAAATCTACAACGAAGCAGAGGCTGAACAAGCGCGGCAGGACGCAGTCGACCTTTTAGAGGAAGAAAGGGAGATGGCTCTGATCCGGTCGACCATCTACCAACAAGATTTGCGTCGTTTCCACGCCAGAAATGTGAGAGGTCGAGCCTTCCAGGAAGGAGATTTAATTCTCCGAGTGGATCAGCACAAACCACACAAGCTTGCTCCTTCTTGGGAAGGTCCCTTCATCGTCACCAAGGTTCCCCACAACGGGGCGTATCGTCTTTACAACGTCGAGCATAATATCGACGAGCCCCGAGCTTGGAACGCGGAGCTACTCCGCCCATTTTATACTTAAGTTTTATCACTCGGATGAGTTGCAATAAAGTACTTCTGTAGTTCATGGACCTCAAAATAATAGTGTCATAGTTCCTCCATAATTTCTGTCACTTTTTATTTTTGTCCAATAAAATTCCCCCTCAGTGGGTGACTTAGCTGCGAATCCGTTTCGCCTAAGTTTGTAAAAATCCTACCGAGTGGTGAGCCAGACTCCCACTCGGAGGCTTAGCTGCGAATCCGTTTCGCCTAAGTTATCAAAATCCTACCGAGTGGTAAGCCAGACTTCCACTCGGAGGCTTAGCTGCAGTCCAAGCACTCGCCTAAGTTATCAAAATCCTACCGAGTGGTAAGCCAGACTTTCACTCGGAGGCTTAGCTGCAGCCCTGCGCTCGCCTAAGTTATAAAAATCCTACCGAGTGAAGAGCAAACCTCTCACTCGGGGGCTTAGCTGCAGTCCAAGCACTCGCCTAAGTTATAAAAATCCTACCGAGTGAAGAGCAAACCTCTCACTCGGGGGCTTAGCTACAGTCCAAGCACTCGCCTAAGTTATAAAATCCTACCGAGTGAAGAGCAAACCTCTCACTCGGGGGCTTAGCTGCAGTCCAAGCACTCGCCTAAGTTATAAAAATCCTACCGAGTGAAGAGCAAACCTCTCACTCGGGGGCTTAGCTGCAGTCCAAGCACTCGCCTAAGTTATAAAAATCCTACCGAGTGAAGAGCAAACCTCTCACTCGGGGGCTTAGCTGCAGTCCAAGCACTCGCCTAAGTTATAAAAATCCTACCGAGTGAAGAGCAACCCTCTCACTCGGGGGCTTAGCTGCAGTCCAAGCACTCGCCTAAGTTATCAAAATCCTACCGAGTGGTAAGCCAGACTTTCACTCGGAGGCTTAGCTGCAGCCCTGTGCTCGCCTAAGTTATAAAAATCCTACCGAGTGAAGAGCAAACCTCTCACTCGGGGGCTTAGCTGCAGCCCAGTGCTCGCCTAAGATATAAAAATCCTACCGAGTGAAGAGCAAACCTCTCACTCGGGGGGCTTAGCTGCAGCCCAGTGCTCGCCTAAGATATAAAAATCCTACCGAGTGAAGAGCAACCCTCTCACTCGGGGGCTTAGCTGCAGTCCAAGCACTCGCCTAAGTTATCAAAATCCTACCGAGTGGTAAGCCAGACTTTGACTCGGAGGCTTAGCTGCAACCCTGTGCTCGCCTAAGTTATAAAAATCCTACCGAGTGAAGAGCAACCCTCTCACTCGGGGGCTTAGCTGCAGCCCAAGCACTCGCCTAAGTTATCAAAATCCTACCGAGTGAAGAGTAAACCTCTCACTCGGGGGCTTAGCTGCAGCCCAGTGCTCGCCTAAGTGGACTAAAAAATAAGTCGATTGCAGTAAAGGCGCCTTGCTTTGAACTTGCAAAAGACATTTCGAGCCAAAGGCAATCATATTCAAGCACCAAATTCAAGTTTGAATCGATATCTAAAGGAACCGAGAGTGCTCAGGCGTTAAGCCTGTTAAGGTTTATCGGTTACAATTCCACTCGGCATACCGAGGCGAATTTAAAGCGTCGAGCCAGAAGAAGTTTTTTACCCCTCCCGTGGAGGGCTGGAAGGTGCAACGAATTCATCAAGGTCGATTCCGTCGGCGATCCGAGTGGCAGCTGCAAGGAAAGTTTCCATAAAGGACCTGAAGTCGTGTTTCTTGGTGTTGGCCACCCGAAGAGCCGCCAGCTTCTCTTCTCGCGCATCTTTACAGTGGACTCGGACAAGACACAGAGCAACATCTGCACCACACCGAGCCGAGGACTTCCATTCCTGCACTCGACCAGGGATCGTGTTGAAGCGGGCCATCAGCGACTCAAGGTCATTCTGAAGTGTCTCCTCAGGCCAGAGCGTCAAGTCGATGCGAGATGTGGCGGCCTTCAGCCTTGCGAGATAGTCCACGACAGCTGCAACACGAGACTCCAGTCGGAAAACATCCATGGCAACTTCGTCGTTCACCGGAGAATTGACGGGGTCGAGGTTTGGCTCCAGCCGGCTAGTTTCTTCTTCAAAGTTTTGACAAAATTCTACAAGGATGATTACTAAGTCAAGGGGATGGTCGAATGGAAAAACCACAATTGGAAATGTTTGCCAAGCATAGAGGTTTACCTTCAAGCATAAGAAACAGCTTCTTGGCAAGACTACTCAGGAAGGCCTCTAGATCAGTTTTCTTCCCAGTCAATTTGCTGACTTGGTCGGTCAGGGCAGCTTTATCAGTTTTTAGTCGACTGACCTCCTTGTTGGCGATCCCAAGAGCAGCTTTCAGATTGGTATTGTCTTGTTCAAGCTTGGTGACTGAAGCTAACTTCTCGTCAGCAAGCTTGATCTTCTCAGCGAGTTCGAGGTCTTTCTTCTGTTGGGCCTCCCTTACCTTACCTGCAAGTTACAGCAAGGTCAGATTTTGAAACAAGCAAGGGGAAAAGCAGTCGTCAAGGTCTCACCAAACATACCTTCGGTCTCCTCCTTTGCCTTCGTCAGCTTCTCCTGAACCAGCTTCAAGCTCAGCTCGAGTTGAGTGTGCTTGTTTTCCAGCTCAGAGTAGCGAGCCACAAGATCACAGGAGTTCTGCGAAGAACCAATCGACTAAATGTCAAATATAATTCACTTCTGAGTGAAAAAGGAAAAAACACACGTTTCTAAGACTACAGCCGAATACAAGCATTCGACCGTAGTCTCGGGGACTACACCCAGTGGGTGCACTCAGCGTGCCCCCACTAATTCTGTTGAAGACAAAATCGACCAGTCGACCTCAAAAAAAGGGAGATGTATTCTTTAAGACTGTAATCAACTGCAAGCAGTCGACCACAGTCTCGGGGACTACACCCAGTGGGTGCACTCAGCGTGCCCCCACTAATTCTGTTGAAGACAAAGTCGACCAGTCGACCTCAAAAAAAAAGGGAGATGTATTCTTTAAGACTGTAATCAACTGCAAGCAGTCGACCACAGTCTCGGGGACTACACCCAGTGGGTGCACTCAGCGTGCCCCCACCGGTTTGTGAAATCCAGTCGACATAGTCGACTGACAGAAAGATTGACAGCATAAAGCCTAAGGCCGACTGCCAGCAGTCGACCTTAGCCTTGGGGACTACACCCAGCGGGTGCACTCAGCGTGCCCCCGCTAACACGGAGTTTAATCGACACACCCAGTGGGTGACTACTATAAATTCCGGAAAGGAAAAGTTTTTGGTAGCATATCCAACAAAACAAACGGTGGTCGACTGACCTGAACATTGCTTTGGAGGGCAGAACTGGCGTCATAAGCTGCCTGGCTCGCATCCCGGATGGTCTTCAGCTGCTCCATCATGATTCCCGCCTGGCGTATTGCCTCCTTCGCCGCGCCAGCTTGGTCCTCTGGGACGTGGTGCATCGTGAAGAGGGAGGGCTGCTGAGCACTCGTCAATGGATCTGCGAAGGACACCGTGTGTCGAGTGGTGTTCTCTTCCTCCGCAATCAGAATCTCAGGCGCCGTCACATCCTGGGGCACCTTACTGGCAGACGCTTTCCTACTCCTCCTGCGCTTCAGTGGTTCTTCATCCTCATCATCATCAGGGAGATTGATAACAGTATTGGGTGGAGCTACGGAGAAGAATCAGGATCAGAGATCGCGAGTCAGTCGACTAAGAACGGCGTTAAGAATACAGTACCTGGTTTCGAAGTTGCTGCGTCCTCCATCTCATGGTCATCAGCCCGGGCTGAGGTTTCAGAAGTAGCAGCACTGCAACTCCAAAGGATCAGTCGACTAACTTCAGCGTCGACCAGAGACAAAGTTCACACAAAATAAGAAGACTTAAGCAGCACGATTACCCTGATATGGTGGGGATGGACACCTTCATCTTCGGCAGGAGCTTGATCGGCTTCGACGAGGCCGCCCTGGGCTGCTTCGGCGCCTTTTCAGTCGGCACCGGAGAGGTGGTCCGAGGGCGCTTGGTCGACTGAACAACGGTCGCAACCCCCTTGCCACATTCAGTCGAAGGGTCATGGACAAGCTTCGACCGCCTTTCCGAGCGCGGTGGTACGACCTCCTCCTCCTCTTCTTCCTCGTCCTCAACGTCATCTTCATCACCGTCATCATCATCATCGTCATCATCATCCTCTGCAATGTCCGAGTCCCATTCCTCCTCTTCCTGGCTCTCGCCCCCACTCGCCTCACCCTCCTCAGTCGGAGCTTGTGCCCCATTGGGCATCAAGTACAGCTCGGTGAAAGCCTAGCAGATATCAAGACAAGGATCAGTCGACCAGTCGGCAGGATAAACATAAATGAATGCGACAAGAACACAGTGGAGAGCAGAGCAAACGTACCTTGTTTGGATCGCTGTTATGGTCGAGTGGAGGAATCCTTCTGGCTCCACGTGGGTTGTCCTTGTTTCCGGTAACGGCTACCATCCATCTTTCCAGAGTGACATCATCGACTGCTTCTGGATGGACTCGAGTCTCGTCTTCGGTCCCACAGTACAACCACATGCAGTGACTCCGGAACTGAAGGGGCTGGATGCGACGCCTAAGGAGGACCTCCAGAAGGTCCATGCCCGTCACTCCCTCCCGAACCAACTGCACCACGCGCTCCATCAACATCTTCACGTCAGCTTTCTCCTTCGGAATCAACTTCAGAGAGGAGGGCTTGTTCACTCGGTCCATGGTAAACTGAGGGAGTCCACTCGACTGCCCCGGCGTCGACTGGTCCTGGCAGTAGAACCAGGTCGACTGCCAGCCTCTGACTGACTCGGGAAAGGTCATGGGCGGGAAGGTGCTCTTATTCCTCACCTGGATCCCCAGACCCCCACACATTTGGACGACTCGGGTTCTCTCATCACCTGGGCTCGCCTTCTTCACGGTCTGAGAGCGACACGTGAATATATGCTTGAACAAACCCCAGTGCGGTCGACAGCCCAGGAAACCCTCACACATGGACACGAATGCGGCAAGATAGGCGATGGAATTTGGGGTAAAGTGGTGGAGCTGCGCTCCAAAGAAGTTCAAGAAGCCACGAAAGAAAATACTCGGCGGCAAAGAAAATCCACGATCAACATGGGTGGCCAAGAGCACACACTCACCCTCTTCTGGCTGGGGCTGCCACTCCTTCCCCGGAAGCCTCGCAGCTCCATGAGGGATCAAGCCCTCGTTGGCCATGTCGAGGAGGTCTTTTTCTGTGATGGTCGACTGGATCCAGTCTCCTTGGACCCAGCCCTTCGGCAGGCGGGATCTGGACGAAGACCCGCCGCGGCTGGTAGATCTCCCCTTCGTCTTCTCCGACGCCGACGCCTTCTTCGCACGTTCCAGCGCCGTCGTCTTCTCCTTAGCCATGGTTGCCGGCGAGATGCGCGTGGGGAAGTTGTGCGGGGGCGAGAGCGAGCGCGCTGGACGGGAACGAAGGGAGCAGAGAGAGAGAGAGAATGCGGAGGCACAGTACAAGAATCCTCGCCGGGCGCATTTATAGGGTCCCTTCCGAGTGGATGACAGGTGGGCCCGGTCGATCTAATCATATCCAGGAACAGTTATGCAGACGGGATACGTGGCGAAAAAAGCGGCGCGGAGATCGAGGCGTCTATGTCCCGTCCCATCCGAACGCCGCGGTCCGCTCCGCTTCGCGCGCGTCCCTAAATTTCGCATCTCGCGAAATCCGTGAACAGCAGATCAGTCTGTCAGACACGGGGTTTCCCACGATCCGTCGCTCGGAGATCGTCGAAGCCCGAAAGATCACTCGACGCAAGAAGAGAATGGATCGAGTCGACTGAAGACAAGTTGCTCACTGTCGACGAAGAGATTCTTTGGTCCAGAACAACGCACGACCAGAGCGCAAAGGTTAATCGGAAACGACATCAACTCCTTCCTCACTCGAAGCCTCAATCCATTCGGGGGCTAATGATGGGGTCATGTACCTAGGGTAGGGTCACGAACCTGATCTAAGTACCTTACCCAAAGACACCCTTAGAAGAGGTCGCCTTCCAGTCGACCAACGAAGGACTCACTCGACTGCATTGAAGGACTCGACCATGAAGACTCACTCGACCACCAGGAGGTCAAGAGGCACTCTGCACTGCAACGGCCTGTAATTAAGTAAGCTTTATGATAGTAAAGACACTTTATGTGGGGCGTTACCAGTAACGCCCCAGACTTAACTCACCTTAAACCCTCTCCTATGTGGGCTGGCTGGGGTCCTGGCGCACTCTATATAAGCCACCCCCCTCCACAGGCAGAGGGGTTCGGCACCTTGTACCTCATCTACTCATAATCCACTCGACCGCCTCCGGGCTCCGAGACGTAGGGCTATTACTTCTTCCGAGAAGGGCCTGAACTCGTACATCCCTTGTGTTTACAACCTCTCCATAGCTAGAACCTTGCCTCTCCATACCTACCCCCACTCTACTGTCAGGCTTAGAACCACGACAACGAGCTGGGCAATTTGTTTCCCAGATCGTCGTTCTTTCATCCTTTGATCACTGACAGTACTTCCCAACCGCTCCGCTTCCGCAAATGCCTTTCCAATAATGCGCTCATATTTGCCTTTCGGTGGAGACTTGGGTGGTTTTGTCAGGGCAGCCAGAGTGCGCTTCGCTTTCACCGGATCTACCTTCTCCTCTGGAGGTGGATGTTTCTTTGCTTTCACCCCTTCAAAGAAGTTCCTCACTTCGGCTTGCGAGATGTCGGCCTTCTCCTCCGGGGTCCTCTCGTATGGTAACTTCTACGGAGTCTTCAGAGAAGGACCGAATCTGTATTGCCTCCCACCTCTGGCTGTACTGCTAGACGCCGGCAGAGCAGACGGAGGGGCTGTCTTCTTTACTTGCTTACGAGGCGGAGAAGAAGGACTACGACGCGCCGGAGCAGCCGGAGTGGCGGCGGGTCTCTTCAGCCCTTGCTGATGAGGCGGAGAAGGAGGAGGTTGGCTGCTCGGGCGCGCCGACGCAGGCGGAGAAGGAGGCGGAGTGCCGCCACGCGCCGGAGAAGGAGCTGGCCGAGTGCCCTGATCGTCACTCGCCAGAGGAGGAGGTGGTGGAGGAGGCGGAGTGCCTTGACTCGCCGGAGGAGGAGGAGGAGGAGGAGGAGGAGGCGGAGGCGTCCAGTTCGGAAGGTTGATGAGCTCCTTCCGCCATAGGCATGGAGTCTTCAGAGCAGAACCCAGCCGAGTCTCCCCTTCACCGGTAGGGTGGTCAAGCTGGAGGTCCTCAAATCCCTCTGTTATTTCATCCACCATCACCCTAGCATATCCTTCTGGAATCGGCTGGCAGTGAAAAGTTGCGCCGGGTTCTGTAGGAAAAACAGAGCCAACAGCCGCCTTGACCTTCATATTAATCCATTGCGTCATAAGGTGGCAATTTTGAGACTCCGTGATAGCATCCACGGGATAGCTGTCAGGAGCCGTCAAGACATGCTTCGGCTGAAGCAGCTCGGTGGAAGCCACGCTGCTTCTCCACTGAGATGGCGGGGTAGCTTCGGGGGAAGCTTCGGCAGTTCGTTTGCTGTGATTTGCTTCTCATTCCTCTATCTCTTGTACCCTAGCGTGCAGCGCCTGCAGTTGGGTCTGCTCCACTTTCTTCCTCCTCTCATGGCATTTGTAACCGCCTGCGTCCGGAAACCCAGCCTTCCATGGAATGGAGCCTGGCGTGCCTCGTGTCTGTCCAGGGTGCTCAGGATTCCCGAGGGCCATTGTGAGCTCATCGTTCTCTCTGTCTGGAACGAACGTCCCTTGCTGCGCTGCTTCGATATAGTGCTGAAGCCTCTTGACTGGTATTTCCAATTGCTCGTCCGTCCAAATGCACTTTCCCGATACAGGGTCCAAGGTTCTGCCAGCCCCGAAGAACCAAGTCCGGCAACTGTCTGGCCAGTTAATTGTCTCTGGTTCGATCCCTTTATCAACCAAATCATTCTCAGCCTTGGCCCACTTAGGCAGGGCTACGAGGTAGCCACCTGACCCCGTGCGATGGTGATGCTTTTTCTTTGCAGCATTTTACTTGTTTGTCGCCGACATCTTCTTACTCTTTTCCGATGTCTTGTGGGCCACAAATGCGGGCCAGTGATCTCTGATCTTCTCATATCTGCCATTGAATTATGGTGTCTCTTTTTTAGCGACAAACTTATGCAGCTCTTTCTTCCATCTCCTGAATAGGTCTGCCATCCTCTTAAGAGCAAAAGACTTGACTAATTGCTTTTTAACTGGCTTCTCCGGATCATCCTCTAGCGGTAGGGTGCAATTTTACTTCAGCTCAGTCCAAAGAACATTTTTCTGCATATCATTGACATAAGACACCTCAGGGTCTTCTGTAGCCAACTTTAACCATTGCTGGATGCTGATCGGGATCTTGTCCCTAACCAAAACCCCACACTGAGCAACAAATGCGTTCTTTGTCCGGATGGGTTCAATCGGTTGGCCGTCGGGCGCGATTGCTATGATCTCAAACCTTTCATCCGAGCTCAACTTTTTGTTTGGGCCTCGTCTCTTTACCGAAGTTGTGCTCGATCCGGAGGGCTAGAAAAAAGAACAAAGACTTAATTAATATGTGTACATACCAAAACAATGAATGCATCAATTAGCTAGTCAGCACAGGCTTAACTAATATATATACCTGGCCGGACTCAGTTCGGTCACCAGAGCCGTCATCATGGTCTCCTTGCACCGGCATTGGGTCACCGGAGCCGTCCTCACGGTCTCCTTCTTGCACCGGCATTGGTCACCGGAGCCATCATAATCATAGCCAGCTGCTTCCAGACCATCGGTGTCATTGAGAAACAACGAGCAGACGGCATCACTTCCTCGTGCGATTATGTCCCCCAACAACTCTTCTTGTACTTCGTCTTGGGCAGTTCCCATAGTTTCTACAAATATTTACAACATGACAATTATTATTCAAACATGACAGATGGATATATTAGTGGCAAACGTAGAACTAATATTAATTAGTGGCCTCGACACTGCTTCTCTAGGGTTTGGGGTGGCCTCGACAACGCTTCAAGGGTTTGGGGTATATCGATAACGACGACATACGTACATGGGAAAAAATATTATCGGGGAGGGGGTATATCGACCCCCCACGTGTTGAAGTTATCGGGAGGGGGTATATCGACCCCCTCGTGTTGAAGTTATCGGGAGGGGGTATATCGACCCCCCCCCCACATGTTGAAGTTATCGGGAGTTTATATCGACACGACATATGTGCATGGGAAAATAATATTATCGGGGAGGGGATATATCGACCCCCCCCCACGTGTCGAAGAAAAAAAAGAAGAAAAAAAAGAGGAGAAGAAGATTCTATTTTCTCTTCTTCTCCTCTATTCCTTTCTTCTTCTCCTCTTCTTTTTCTTCTTTTTTCTTCTTCTTATTTATTTCTCCTCGTCTTCCTCTCCCTTCTTCTTCTTTCTTCCTCTTCTTATTCCATTTTTCCTCTCATTCTTTTTCTTCTTCTTCCTTCTTAAAAATACATGAAGTAGTATTGCTTGTGTTTTTAAAAATAATGTTCAAACAGAAATTTTAGAAAAAAGTAAAGGTTTTGCCTAATTCATTGTTCATATGAATATACAAACATTTGCATATTTACAATAATCAATATCACCAAAAAAATTATGAACATAAAAAATACTATTTTTTCTAAAAATCTATCTTTTGCATATATACATGAACATATATATATATATATATATATATATATATATATATATATATATATACATAAACACTATTCTGATCACGGGATCAGAATAATATTCTGATCACAACGTGAATGTCCCGAGTAACGCGCCTGACCTTCCCCGAGTACTAGGTTGAACTTCAGCTAAAAGGTGTCCAAATGGGGTTTGCGATATACCGTTGGATAGCTATGGACATCAGTATCATGACCCAAGTTAAATTTTTGGCAAAATGTAAGCGGTTTAAGAGCAGTTTTGAAAACCGTTTTTTCTTCATATAAAAAACATGAATCGTATTTTCGATCGCATTTTTAAACCGTTTATCGGAATGAGGCAAATAATATGGCATTGGAAAGCTGCTGCAAAACCGCTCATTCCACATGTTGAAAGTTTTCTCTAATTCCCTACGATTAAAGAGTAATTCGGAAAATCGTAAAATTTCGCAAACCGAACACCCGAGTTCGTATTTTCGATGTCATTTCTAAACGGCTAATCCAATTGAGGCAAATAATATGGCGTTGGAAAGCTTATGAAAATGCGCTACTTTTTTATGTTAAAAGTTTTTTCTAGTTTTGAATGGTTTAAAAGTAATTTAGAAAACGGTACAAGTTCCACCGAGTTCGTATTTTCGAGCTAATTTTTTAACCGTACGTCCAAATGCAGAAAATGATATGGCATTGGAAAGCTTGAAGAAATGCGAAACTTTTTGTATATATTGTTTATCCTAATTCATTACGGTTTTATGTCAGTTTTGAAAATGGTTAAAAACGTATTTTTACCGTAATTTCTACAAACTTTATCGGAATGGGGCAAATAATATACCGATGAAAAGCTACGGAAAATGCGAAACTTTTTCATGTTGATGGTTTTCTCTGAGTCCTGGCTGTTTTCAAGTAATTTCGAAAATGGCGAGATCATTCGTTCTGCCTTTATCGCGAAACAGATTCTTCGAAAATGCACCGCGTGAAGAACCTGAACTTCTCGGCATGTCTACTTGAACTTCACTCTGTTTTTCACGTGTTTTTTGCTCGTAGCTCTCCATCCACTCACCAGAATTAAGCAAGTGATATACCGGTGGAAAGCTGTTGTAAACACGCAACTTTCCCGTGTTGATCATTTTTTCATACTCGCGACGATTTTAAAAGTTTTTCATCTGATATTCATTCAGTGTAGTAGCTGAACTTCCTGTTGTTTTTACGTTGAACTTCCGTGACGTATTTTTCATTTGTAATTTTCTCATCCATTCGCCAAGTTTTACACAAATGGTATTTCTTTTGTATAAACCTCTCTCACAATATTTTTTAAAATTTCTCCGACGAAGGACTTGCACTTATATCAACAAACTTTTAGTCTTTGCTTTTTTTATTCTTTTTAATACAAAATTCACACCGTGTAGTACGTGAACTTCTGGCAGTTATCAATCTGATCTTCTCTCGGATACATGAAAATATGAGTTTTTTTTATGAATTTTAATCTGATTTTCTTAATCCTTTTTTATGAAATTTTGAAGCGCTCTATTTTTAATAGTTGAACTTCTTTTTATTTATTTTTGAACTTCTTGTTTCCATTGTTTAATAACGAGGAAAATCTGAGTTTTTCTATAATCATCGAACTTCTTCATCTTTTTAATACGGACTTCCTGGTTTTATTCCTTAATGTTTTTCATGAAATTTTGAAGCACTCTATTATTAAAAGTTGAACTTCTTGTTTCCATTCTTTAATAACGAGGAAAATCTGAGTTTTCTATCTTCATAGAACTTCTCCATCTGTTTAATTTGGACTTCCTACTTTTATTTCTTTTAGTAACGGAAAAATCCTACTTTCTGATAGACATCGAGCCGCTCCGTTTTTAAATTTGAACTTCTAGGTTTATTTTAACAGAGAAAATCTTTTTTTATAAAATTGTTTGAGATGCTTTTTAATGACCTTCTTTGGGTTTGTAACAAGCATTGAACTTCTTTGTATTTTTAATTTGAACTTCTTATTTTTAGATTTTTGTTTTTTAACTTGATTATCTTGGTTTTGTACTAAAAATTGAACTTCTTGATTATTTAAATTCGAACCTCTAGTTTTTTATATAACCCCTTTATTATTAAAAAGTTAAACTTCTTTGTATTTTTCATTTGACTTTCTTGGTTCTGTAATAAACATTGAACCTCTCTGTTTGTGAAATTTGAACCGCTAATTTTCTTTTGGAAACATGGGAAATGCTTTCTTTAAATAATTTTTTGAACTACTATGTTTTTAATTTTTTGAACTTATTTGTTTTAATAAAGAGAGATAAATCCTTTTTTACAAACATTGAATTGCTTTGTTTCTTTTAATTTAAACTTTTAAGTTTTTATTTTGCTTCGTTCGCACCACATTTATCCAATTTTCTTCAGGAAAATTCAAACATGGTCTCTCTTATTCGTTATTATGAAACTCTTGTTTCCTTTGCACTTATCTAGCTTATGTATTTGAGCTTACATACCTCTAAAACCTGAACTTCACTTTTTTTTTACTCGGAGGGCGTGCTGGAGGAGAGATTTCTCATGGTGGGATGGGAGGACGGGGGTGCGCTGGAGGTGAGCGCGGCAGGTCGCGTCTGAAGGGACGAAAGGTCGGCTCGGAGGGGAGGGCAGGTCGCGTTGGAGTGGAGATTGGTGGCGGGTGGCTGCAGAGGTGGTTGGGGAAGGGGTGGAGGCAAACATGGTCGGCGCGGCGTCGCCGTGACTGTTGAGGCGGAGCTCTGTTGGTTGTTGTGTTGCGTCCCTAGGAGTGTCGTGGGGAGCTACTATGTACAACTAGTACTCTACCTACATCACACCTTACGGACACAAAACTGCATGCACTGCTTCTCATTCTACAATACTGAATCAGAGATCCATCAAGTAATTATGGCCAATTGAACGTCACCAATAAAAATGTCTGAACATGTTGTACACTGTTTTTTGGTAGTCGCCTATGAACTTCGATACTAGTCCCCTATATGTCAGGAGTGTTCACTAGGTTTTTTAACTCTTTTTTGCTTATTATTTTTAACTCTGTGATTACTCTAGCACACCTAACTTCTGTTTTTATTCAAAGTTCGTTGATGTTGTGTTCACTGGATGAACTGATGTACTTCTTCAGAATATGTCCATCCTCTCACGACACCGAAGTTACAAAAAATTGTCTCGAAAAAACTGAAGTTACAAAAAAATGTAGTATAGAGTTTCGACAGTTGAGCAACGAGGAATCATCTGCTTTAAGGAGCATAAACAATAAATCTAGCTGGAGAAGTGCTCAACAACGTACTCTCCAAAGTGATTTGATGTTGTGTCCACTAAATGAACTTCCGTACTTTCTTAGTCTGAACTGTATGAAGATGTGTTGCCCACCTGAACTTCAGCAGAAGAATCAGCCACTGACGAAGGCGAGCAGGAGAAGTAGTTTCTGTTTTCGTCTCTACTGCCGCGGGGGAACCAAAGGAAAATTTTCCATCGTGTCCCTGACCTTTCATGACGGCAACAGCAGCGGCAAATAGCAGCAGCAGCGAAACAAGTTTTCTGAGGCGAGCTCCCGAGAACCAGTAGATGCAAACACCCACAAATACAAAAAAATAGTTGTGGAAAACAGATGGGGAGGCAGCTGTCGCTCGTGGAGGAGGTGAGCCGCAGATGCAGTGCGTGTGAAGTTCAACTACTAAGATTCGTCCGGCGCCTCAGGCACAAGCACGACATCGAGCAAGTGCTCGGGCTCCTCTATGAAGCAGTCGCCGCCGCGTCCTGTCAGCCCAAGGCACCGTCCCCTCCCTCATGCCCAACCTCCTCCCGTCGTCGCCTCGACTGATGCCTCAACCCAAGCACCACCCAGTTAGCGCGTGGGATGGCCGGATGGGGGACGGCGGTGCGCGGAGGCAGGCTGCAGCGCACGGGAGGTAGGGCGGCGGTGCGCAGAGGCAGGAGGCGAGCGCGTGGGAGGCTCGGCGCGGAGGCGGCGGGGAAAGCTAGGACCACAACGCCAGCGATGAGTGCAGGTGGTGGCGGCGGCGGGATCTTGGGGCGGCGGCGTCTCCGGTGGGCGTCGGGGCGGCGGTCTCGTCTCTGGCTGGGGGGTTGGTGGCGGCGGCGCCGCCGGTTGGGGATGGGGCGGCGGGCGCGTCGCCGTTGGGGGCAGGAGGTGCGGGAGGTGGGGCATTGGGGGAGCAGGAGGTGGGGTGGTTTTTTTTGGAACTTTCCATCGGGCCCTATATAGGGGTGATCGTGATCGAAATAGTTATTCTAATCCTGGGATTAGAATAGTGCTACTCTATATATATACATACATATATATATATACATATATATATATATATATACATATATATATATATATACAGAGAGAACATATATATGTGTGGCGTCGGCGTTGAACACTACATCTACGTCCCACAAGTGACGTGGGCGTCGACGCCCGCGTCACTTGTGGGACGTGGATGTAGTGTCCGACACCGACGGCCACATGTATCTCGCACCGACGATACTTGCTATTTAGGGTTTCCTCTACCGCTCGGCGACCCTCGACGACCCTCGTTCCCGATAAAAAAAAGAGGAAGAAGAAGAGAAAAAAGAGGATAAGAAAGAAAACTCCTCTATTCTTTCTTCTCCTCTTTTTTTTTCTTCTTCCTCTTCTTTTTTATCCT
Source organism: Triticum aestivum (assembly GCF_018294505.1). Classification (NCBI taxonomy): domain Eukaryota; kingdom Viridiplantae; phylum Streptophyta; class Magnoliopsida; order Poales; family Poaceae; genus Triticum; species Triticum aestivum. The sequence continues at coordinate 651,016,421 of NC_057812.1, read as the reverse complement.
CTTCTTCCTCTCATGTTCGACGACCCTCGACCCCTCGGCGGCCCTAGACCCCCTCTCGACCCTCGACCCCTCGACGACCCCCTCTCGACCCTCGACCCCTCGGCAACCCCCTCTCGACCCTCGACCCCTCGGCGACCCTCGACCCCCTCTCGACCCTCGACCCCTCGGCGACCCTCGACCCCCTCTCGACCCCTTGACGATCCTAGAACTTTTTTCTCCCCGATAACATTTTTTTTCTCCGAGAGATTTAGTGTTCCCGAGTGAACCGGAGGGGGACATTGGTCATATCGGATTCGTCATATTTTCTACGAATGTTCTATATACATACATCCATCGATATCATTCCATACATACATAAACATCTACATTATATATAAACAAAAAAAATCAAAATTCATCATACATACATCTACAGTATATATGAACAAAAATTTCATCATATCAATATTTACATATACATACACACATACATACATACACATGACCCCCCTCATTCATCATATCAAATTCATCATATCAATATTTTGCAAAGGAGCTATATTCTCCCCAACTCTATAGAATATATGAACAAAAATTTCATCATATCAATATTTTGCAAAGGAGCAGGGGAAGTGTGACGCCCCGAGACAGATGTGCCAGGTGTCCTCCAGGTATTCGCTGTCGTTGCTTTGCCATTCGCTTGCGTGTTGCATCTTGTCATGTCATCATATGCATTGCATCATCATGTTTTCAAAACTTGCATTCGTCCGGGTTTCCCCAGTTTCGTCCGTTGTCCGTTCTGAGCCTAGACACACTTGCACGCGCCCGCGGCACGTCGGAAATATTATTTTCTAAGTGGATGGAAAATGTTCTCGGAATGGGATGAGAGTTGACGTGTGGTCTTATTATAGTGTAGATAGACCGCCTGTCAAGTTTCATCACATTCGGAGTTCGTTTGATAGCCCAACCATTAAACTATAGCGGCATTATAGTCGGTCTAACGTCGGACGTTTTCGGTCTCCGAAAACAGTCGCCGGGCCTCTCCTTTTCTCTCTTATCAGACCTTTGCCTTCTGCACTACCTCTCACCGCCAGGCCCTACCTAATCTCTCTCGTCAGCCCGCGGACCTCCTCCCGCGCGCGTCCGAAATCTGTCCCGGACCTGACCCGGACTGTCGCCATCGTTGTGTCCGGATCATCCCCAAACATCTACAAAACGTCTCCGTTTTCTCATTTGGGCTTCCTAACATATATTTTTCCGTCCGTCCGATTACGATCGGAGGGACGAGATAAACCCTAGACTAACCTACCCGCTATATATAAACCGTGACCAAATCCCTAATTTCTAGGGATCCTCCTAGCTGACGCCGCCACTCCTCTTGTCTCCTTCCACCTCGGGTTCTTCCCCGATCCAAATCCCCCTCATTTTCTTTACCCAACCAACCAACAAACCCATCCAAAAATCCATCCAACCACCTACCTCCTCGTCTTGCGCAACCAGCCAGCCAGCAACAACCACCTCCTCCCTGTTCGATCCAGAGGAGTGGAGCTCCTCCGCGCCCATAGGCTCTCCCGCTCGAGGGATCCACGCTGCCTTCGCCAAGCTCCAGGCCGACCCCGCGCTCTCCCCCTCGGTCCTTCCTTCTCTTCTTTCTTTCTCCTGCTCTCTCAACTCTCTCTCTCTCTCTGTGCCTCGCAGGATGCCATGGATGCCCGCAGCGCAACTGCCTTCCCGAGTTCCTCCGCAGGAGACCAGCAACCATAGCTCCCGCTCGACCCTCCGCCGCATGTCGCCGGCCAGCGACCCAGGGAGCCACCGTGGCCATGGATGTCATCTGCCGCCTCCTTCCTGAGCTGCAGTGCGCCCAAGCCTCGGACGTGACCGGTTCCGGCTCGAATCGCCCTCCCCAAGCCCGATCGTCGCCCAGATCCGTCGAGTCCCGGCCAACTCCGTCATTCTTAGCCGTCGCCCCGCGCCAAGTCCCTCGCCGGCCTTCCCTGCTTCGCGTCGAACCGCTCCAGCGCCGCTGCTTCTCTGCTTCTCCGTCAAACAGAGGGCGCCGTGCTCGTATCCTTCCCGCCTCGCAAGCTGGGCCGGCCAGCGCCAAGCCAGGCCCAGTCGGGCCAGATCCGCGCCGCCCTTGCCGGCCTTTCTCTTCACCAGCGGGCCAAGCCCATGGGTGAGGACGCGCCTAGCTCCTCCCCTGTTCCTATTGGGCCAGGAAGTTTCGGCCCGTAGTTTTTTTTCCCGTTGCTGCAAATTTAGCTATTTTTCACAGGATTGCTGTTTTATAGAAAAGCCCTTGTTGATCATGCATTTAATAACTTCACAACCGTGCATCGGATCGAAATAAATTATATATGAAAGTTGCTTAGATTTTTGTCTAGTTTAATAATATGCAACTTTCATCTATGTTTAAAATGTTTAAAATGATGTTTGTTTAAATTTGCCCCTATGCCATGCTAAAATGATTTATTTCATAACTAAATAACCGTAACTCGGATTTTAATAAACTTTATATGTAAATGGGGTAGAACTATGCCTAGTTTAACATCGTGCCTTCACTTTGCATGTTTAACAACTCTAAAATTGTGTTTAGGGCAGAACAGGACCAAACCTAATATATGCACATGGGGATTTACCGGAATTGTTGTTCGTTGTTTCCGGCCTCATTTAAACTTGCCTAGATAGGTAGTTTTATTTTGCTTCACCCTCTTGCCATGTTTAACAACATTTAATATTGTTGGGTACATAAACGAAATCGAACTAAATAACTTGTCGTGGTGTTTCGTCAATATGCAACTCGTTGCATATTGAGCTCCACTTAATTTGTAGGGTTGCTTGTGCATTTTGCCATGCCATGCCTCTTTAAACCGGACATGCACCATAATTGTTTTGCGCATCATGACATGTTATGTGATGGTTGTTTACCATGATTGTTTGCTTCTTTCCGGTGTTGCTTCTTCGGGTTGGTTCCGATAACGTTGCGTTTGTGAGGACCCGCTCGACTACGTCCGTTTGTCTTCTTCATGGACTCGTTCTTCTTCCTTGCGGGATTTCAGGCAAGATGACCATACCCTCGAAATCACTTCTATCTTTACTTGCTAGTTGCTCGCTCTTTTGCTATGCCTATGCTACGATGCCTACCACTCGCTTATCATGCCTCCCATATTGTTGAACCAAGCCTCTAACCCACCTTGTCCTAGCAAACCGTTGTTTGGCTATGTTACCGCTTTGCTCAGCCCTTCTTATAGCATTGTTAGTTGCAGGTGAAGATTGAAGTTTGTTCCTTGTTGGAACATGGAGATCGTTTCTTGTTGGAACATGTTTACGTGTTGGGATATCACAATATCTCTTATTTAATTAATGCATCTATATACTTGGTAAAGGGTGGAAGGCTGGGCCTTATGCCTGGTGTTTTGTTCCACTCTTGCCGCCCTAGTTTCCGTCATATCGGTGTTATGTTCCCGGATTTTGCGTTCCTTACATGGTTGGGTAATAATGGGAACCCCTTGACAGTTCGCCTTGAATAAAACTCCTCCAGCAATGCCCAACCCTTGTTTTACCATTTGCACTAACAACCTACCACCTTCCCTTGGGTTCTGCAGACTCAAGGGTCATCTTCATTCTAACCCCCCCCCCCGGGCCAGTGCTCCTCTGAGTGTTGGTCCGATCGAGCAGACTGCGGGGCCACTTTGGGGCAACTTGAGGTTTGGTTTTACTCGTAGAATGTCTCATCTGAGTGTGCCCTGAGAACGAGATATGTGCAGCTCCTATCGGGATTTGTCGGCACATTCGGGTGGTGTTGCTGGATTTGTTTTAACTTGTCGAAGTGTCTTGTAGAACCAGGATACCGAGTCTGATCGGAATGTCTCGGGAGAAGGTATATCCTTCCTTGACCGTGAGAGCTTATGATGGGCTAAGTTGGGACACCCCTGCAGGGATTTGAACTTTCGAAAGCCGTGCCTGCGGTTATGGGCAGATGGGAATTTGTTAACGTCCGGTTGTAGAAAACCTAAAGTTGACCTTAATTAAAATACACCAACCGTGTGTGTTACTGTGATGGTCTCTTTCCGGCGGAGTCCAGGAAGTGAACATAGTGTTGGAGTTATGCTTGACGTAGGTTGTTCTAGGATCACTTCTTGATCATACTTTTATCGACCGTGCTTTGCCTTCTCTTCTCGCTCTCATTTGCGTATGTTAGCCACCATATATGCTAGTCGCTTGCTGCAGCTCCACCTCATACCTTATTCCTTACCCATAAGCTTAAATAGTCTTGATCGCGAGGGTGCGAGATTGCTGAGTCCCCGTGACTCACAGATACTTCCAAAACCAGCTTGCAGGTGCCGATGAGTCCGTGCAGATGACGCAACCAAGCTCAGGAGGAGCTCGATGAAGATCTTGTCTTTGTGTTGTTTCGTTCTAGTTGATCAGTAGTGGAGCCCAGTTGGGGTCGATCGGGGACCTTGTCACATTTGGGGTTCTTTTATTTTGGTTCCGTAGTCGGACCTTGATTGTATTTGGATGTTGTAATGCTTTATTCATGTAATTGTGTGAATTGGCAATTGTAAGCCAACTATGTAACTCTTTCCCTTATGTATTACATGGTTTGTGTGAAGATTACCTCACTTGCGACATTGCTTTCAATGCGGTTATGCCTCTAAGTCGTGCTTCGACACGTGGGAGATATAGCCGCATCGAGGGCGTTACAAGTTGGTAATCAGAGCCTTCCCCGACCTTAGGAGCCCCCACTGCTTGGTCATTTTTAGCAGCCGTTGTTGAGTCTAGAAAAATGTTTTGAGTCATTTAGGAATTATATATCGGAGAGTTTAGGAATTCTTTTTACTCCCTAGTCTCCTCATCGCTCTGGTAAGACATCCTACGTAGAGTTTTGACTCTTCTCTTCTCAAATTTCACTAAAAAAAATTTAGGATCACGCGGGTATCTTGGAATCATTTCGATGGTTTTGTGATGAGAACATTGTTCTTGGTGCCTCCTGTCATTTAGGGGTTGTGGCAGTGTCCCGGGGAGTTGAGCTCCGAGGTGTTGTCGTCACAATTTTATCGTTGCAGTTCTGGAATACCTGAGTTTAGTACACCGACATCGAAAATCTCTTTTATGCAGTTCGTTGGTGAGATAAGCTCGACGCCACGCAGTACGGGGGCGGGAGTTCGGGAGTATCGCCATAACTTGTATAACGGATGCTTTTTCGAAGGTTGAGGTAGATGGTTTCCGAAGTTTTTCTTGGTTATGTGTTGAAGGATGGATACAGCTGGATGTAGGATTTGCTAGATTTGGGTGAGATATTATGCTTCCCCTGTATCCCCAACACCTGATTGCATAACCAGAAAGGTTCGGGAGTTTCATAGGTGGGAATTCAAGTAGCTCTTAGGATATCTTTCCAACAGATGTATGATATGAAATTGGGGTTCGACGTCTAGTGGTCCGCCTATTCACGGCTGGTTTTACAGTGGTCTCGTTGTGTCTTAAAGAGTCCTTGGCTATGCCGACTCGGGGACGCTTCGTATGTCATGTGCACTGCCTTGTACATGATGATGCTGTACGATCGAGCCCGTGTAGGCCCCACCACGAAAACTTCGGACGAAATCTCTATCATATGTTTGTTCCGGCTTATTCCACAAGCCAATCCTTTGTTTTGTTTTGAGTTGTGGTATTCGAGTTGCTTCAATGTCAAGTGTTGATTCCATGCCTTTTCCTAAGTGGTGTTCTCATACTCCGATGTGAATACTAATCCTTCTCGATAATCAAGATTGTCATGTCAATCCTTTTCAACCGGCGAGTTTTTCTCTTCAACAGGATCTGATCACTTCAACTTTTGCAAGATCAATTATCAGTTCTTATCAATGGTGTTCGCTTCATCCGTTCCAAGTTGCCTTTGTTTTTCCCGCCCACACACCCTTTTTCCTCAAGGACTCGGATTTCTTTTTCAAGTATCCTTTTATTGATGTGAAGTCTCTCCATTATTTTTCTCCGTCAATGTTCTTATCCGGTGATTCTCATGAAGATTCTAACGGAGCTTCAAGTTTGTCACCCTTTACTCAGTTTTTCTTCTCCAGTGGTTTAAATTCAAGCGTTATTTATCATATCTTTATCCTCGTTTCAAATACCCTATCATGCCGGTGCTCCTCATATTCTTTCACTTCTCGCTATTCTATTGTTTCGGAGTGCTCAAGATATCCCGAAGATTCATGTTTCCAATCTGCTTTCGTTCAAGCTCTTTCGAAGATGTTATCTCATTCAAGTCATTTAATTCAACCGGTGCATTCTCCTTTTCAAATAATCATTCTATGGTGTTTCTTTTGAGTGGGCCCTAACCCACAGGTCTTTTCCCAGGATCTTACCTGACTCTTCTTATTTTCCCGGAGCTATCCTAAATTCGTTTCAAAGTTTGACGTAAGAATGAGTTATCATCAGTCAAATGCTTTTCTCCAAGATCGTTCACATTCTTTTCATCGTTGGCTCGACCTTTTCCAATTTTAATTCTGGAGTGCCTCTACAATTATTGTTGGTGTTTCTCGTCGTCATTCTCAGGTTTCGAAGACCGAAGAAGACTTTTCCTCTCAATCTTGCTCCACTCTCCTCAAGATTCGTGGTTTTAGTTTGCTGCCATCCTCTCATAATTGGTTTTGATTGTGAGATTTCTTTTCACCCATCCAGAGCAATTCAAGAGTCTTCTCAGTTTGAGTAGCCGGAGTCCATCATTTCAGGGTTTTTTTTCCTTTCTCAGCTTTCAGTTATCATCCTCCAATCTTACCGATGCATCATTCAAATATTCTCTAATCAGTTCGTGATCCCTTCGTTCACTTGTATCTAAATTCTCTCAAGCATCTTCATTCATTTGCAAATTCTTCCCGGTGTTTTCTTTATCTTCACTTCAATCATTTTCAATTCTTACGGTGGTTCGTTCAAGATTTCTTCTTCTTTCTTATCATATCAATTTATTCGTTGTTTCAATCATACCGGTGGTTCGTTGAAGACCTTCTCAAGTTTGTGCTATATCTATCTTAATCCTTTCTACAAGAATAAGTCGTATTCAATCCATTGCTTGTCATCAATTTAAATTGGTGAAGGATACGCATAATGTAATTCTTATTCTTGTTCCATCCAAGTGATTAATTCCGTATTCCGGAGGCTCATCAAATTCTCGGGTTCATTTGCTTCATCTTTCTTTTCCGGAGCTCCTACCTTTTCCGCATTATCTCGTCGCGAAGCTCCTTCTAAATCATTACAAGGTTTCACCTTGTGCTTTCAACTTCTCTTTCTTTTATCATCATTTTGTTTGCCGGAGTTCCTCATGGATGTTCTACATGATGGTTCATCGAGGTTTTATTTCCTTCTCGAAGCGTTCATCAACATTCTTTTCTAAGGAGCTCAATCATTCTTCATTTTGCAATCCGGAGTGCAATTCTTTCTACCGTATCATTGGAGGTGGTATTATGTCATTCTTGATAATTTGGGTTCATGTTTCATGATTCACATGTTGTTAGGAATGAGGTATTTTAAATCCATCAATCTCTTCTTTGAAGTTATCTTGGGTTATATTTCACCTAAAGCCTTCTGTAAGGATTGTTGCTATCTATGGTGTTTATAAATGACCCAAGTTATTCATCTATCCTCCAAGTGAAATAAGTTTCTCGTCTCCTTGTTCTTTCCAATCAAATCTATTCCGTGAGTGGCAAGTTGTCACCTCATAATTTTGGGGTATCTTCTATAAGTCCATATCAAGCTTATCTTTTCGTTGTTGGTTTTTTCCAACAACTCCGTTCGACCCTTCTCCTAAAGATGCCTTTTCAAACTCTTTTGTGGCAGAAATTGGCATTTTCTTCTCAATTCTCCTATTTCAATTATCTATCTTCTATTCTTTCGTTCCGGAGGCTTTGTGATGTTGCTCTCTTCAACTCATCTTCTTGTTTTGTCAGGATCGTGTTCTTTTCTTGGTTTATCCATTTAACCGGAGTGTTGTGTCCTTTTTCCTCAAGCTCTTTTCGCCTAATCAAGTCTTGCATCCCTTCTCAACCGGAGTGCTGTTCGAATTTGTTCTTCCTTGTTCCTCTTTTTCAAACGGAGTGTTTCAACTTTGTTCATCTCCGTTGTATTCTTTCTTTCAATGTGTTCAACCTCTCAAGATTCTTTGGTTTCACTAGTTTGTCAAAGGAGCAACTTAGTTTTACATCTTCTTTTTCTTTTCCGTTGTCCCTCCGGTGCCATTCTAGATCTCGGGACGAGATCCTCTCGTAGTGGTGGAGTGTTGTGACGCCCCGAGACCGATGTGCCAGGTGTCCTCCAGGTATTCGCTGTCATTGCTTTGTCATTCGCTTGCGTATTGCATCTTTTCATGTCATCATATGCATTGCATCATCATGTTTTCAAAACTTGCATTCGTCCGGGTTTCCCCAGTTTCATCTATTGTCCGTTCTAAGCCCAGACACACTTGCACGCGCTCGCGGCACGTCCGAAATATTATTTTCTAAGTGGCTGGAAAATGTTCTCGGAATGGGATGAGAGTTGACGTGTGGTCTTATTATAGTGTAGATAGACCGCCTGTCAAGTTTCATCGCATTCGGAGTTCGTTTGATAGCCCAACCGTTAAACTATAGCGGCATTATAGTCAGTCTAACGTCGGACGTTTTCGGTCTCCGGAAACAGTCGTCGGGCCTCTCCTTTTCTCTCTTCTCAGCCCTTTGCCTTCTGCACTACCTCTCACCGCCAGGCCTTACCTAACCTCCCTCGTCAGCCCGCGGACCTCCTCCCACGCGCGTCCGAAATCTGTCCCGGACCCGACTCGGACTGTCGCCATCGTTGTGTCCGGATCATCCCCAAACATCTACAAAACGTCTCCGTTTTCTCATTTGGGCTTCCTAACATATTTTTTTCCGTCCGTCCGATTAAGATCGGAGGGACGAGATAAACCCTAGACTAACCTACCCGCCATATATAAACCATGACCAAATCCCTAATTTCTAGGGATCCTCCTAGCTGCCGCCGCCACTCCTCTTGTCTCCTTCCACCTCGGGTTCTTCCCCGATCCAAATCCTCCTCATTTTCTTTACCCAACCAACCAACAAACCGATCCAAAAATCCATCCAACCACCTACCTCCTCGTCTTGCGCAACCAGCCAGCCAGCAACAACCACCTCCTCCCTATTCGATCCAGAGGAGTGGAGCTCCTCCGCACCCATAGGCTCTCCCGCTCGAGGGATCCACGCTGCCTTCGCCAAGCTCTAGGCTGACCCCGCGCCCTCCCCCTCGGTCCTTCCTTCTCTTCTTTCTTTCTCCTGCTCTCTCAACTCTCTCTCTCTCTCTCTCTCTGTGCCTCGCAGGATGCCATGGATGCCCGCAGCGCACCTGCCTTCCCAAGTTCCTCCGCAGGAGGCCAGCAACCAGAGCTCCCGCTCGACACTCCGCCGCATGTCGCGGGCCAGCGACCTAGGGAGCCACCATGGCCATGGATGTCATCTGCCGCCTCCTTCCCGAGCTGCAGTGCGCCCAAGCCTCGGACGTGACCGGTTCCGGCTCGAATCGCCCTCCCCAAGCCCGATCGTTGCCCAGATCCGTCGAGTCCCGGCCAACTCCGTCGTTCTTAGCCGTCGCCCCGCGCCAAGTCCCTCGCCGGCCTTCCCTGCTTCGCGTCGAACCGCTCCAGCGCTGCTGCTTCTCTGCTTCTCCGCCGAACAGAGGGCGCCGCACTCGTATCCTCCCCGCCTCGCGAGCTGGGCCGGCCAGCGCCAAGCCAGGCCCAGTCAGGCCAGATCCGCGCCGCCCTTGCCGGCCTTCCTCTTCACTAGCGGGCCAAGCCCATGGGTGAGGACGCGCCCAGCTCCTCCCCTGTTCCTGTTGGGCCAGGAAGTTTCGGCCCGTAGTTTTTTTCCCGTTGCTGCGAATTTAGCTATTTTTCACAGGATTGCTGTTTTATAGAAAAGCCCTTGTTGATCATGCATTTAATAACTTCACAACCGTGCATTGGATCGAAATAAATTATATATGAAAGTTGCTTAGATTTTTGTCTAGTTTAATAATATGCAACTTTCATCTATGTTTAAAATGTTTAAAATGATGTTTGTTTAAATTTGCCCCTATGCCATGCTAAAATGATTTAGTTCATAACTAAATAACCGTAACTCGGATTTTAGTAAACTTTATATGTAAATGGGGTAGAATTATGCCTAGTTTAACATCGTGGCTTCACTTTGCATGTTTAACAACTCTAAAATTGTGTTTAGGGCAGAACAGGACCAAACCTAATATATGCACATGGGGATTTACCGGAATTGTTGTTCGTTGTTTCCGGGGCCTCATTTAAACTTGCCTAGATAGGTAGTTTTCTTTTGCTTCACCCTCTTGCCATGTTTAACAACATTTAATATTGTTGGGTACATAAACGAGATCGAACTAAATAACTTGTCATGGTGTTTCGTCAATATGCAACTCGTTGCATATTGAGCTCCACTTAATTTGTAGGGTTGCTTGTGCATTTTGCCATGCCATGCCTCTTTAAACCGGACAAGCATCATAATTGTTTTGCGCATCAAGCCATGTTATGAGATGGTTGTTTACCATGATTGTTTGCTTCTTTCCGGTGTTGCTTCTTCGGGTTGGTTCCGATAACGTTGCGTTTGTGAGGACCCGTTCGACTACGTCCGTTTGTCTTCTTCATGGACTCGTTCTTCTTCCTTGCGGGATTTCAGGCAGGATGACCATACCCTCGAAATCACTTCTATCTTTGCTTGCTAGTTGCTCGCTCTTTTGCTATGCCTATGCTACGATGCCTACCACTCGCTTATCATGCCTCCCATATTGTTGAACCAAGCCTCTAACCCACCTTGTCCTAGCAAACCGTTGTTTGTCTATGTTACCGCTTTGCTCAGCCCTTCTTATAGCGTTGTTAGTTGCAGGTGAAGATTGAAGTTTGTTCCTTGTTGGAACATGGAGATCGTTCCTTGTTGGAACATGTTTACGTGTTGGATATCACAATATCTCTTATTCAATTAATGCATCTATATACTTGGTAAAGAGTGGAAGGCTCGGCCTTATGCCTGATGTTTTGTTCCACTCTTGCCGCCCTAGTTTCCGTCATATCGGTGTTATGTTCCCGGATTTTGCGTTCCTTACATGGTTGGGTAATAATGGGAACCCCTTGACAGTTCGCCTTGAATAAAACTCCTCTAGCAATGCCCAACCTTGGTTTTACCATTTGCACTAACAACCTACCACCTTCCCTTGGGTTCTGCAGACTCAAGGGTCATCTTCATTCTAACCCCCCCGGGCCAGTGCTCCTCTGAGTGTTGGTCCCGACCGAGCAGACTGCGGGGCCACCTTGGGGCAACTTGAGGTTTGGTTTTACTCGTAGAATGTCTCATCTGAGTGTGCCCTGAGAACGAGATATGTGTAGCTCCTATCGGGATTTGTCAGCACATTCAGGCGGTGTTGCTGGATTTGTTTTAACTTGTCGAAGTGTCTTGTAGAATCGGGATACCGAGTCTGATCGGAATGTCTCGGGAGAAGGTATATCCTTCGTTGACCGTGAGAGCTTGTGATGGGCTAAGTTGGGACACCCCTGCAGGGATTTGAACTTTCGAAAGCCGTGCCTGTGGTTATGGGCAGATGGGAATTTGTTAACGTCCGGTTGTAGAAAACCTAAAGTTGACCTTAATTAAAATACATCAACCGCGTGTGTTACCGTGATGGTCTCTTTCCGGCGGAGTCCGGGAAGTGAACACGGTGTTGGAGTTATGCTTGACGTAGGTTGTTCTAGGATCACTTCTTGATCATACTTTTATCGACCGTGCTTTGCCTTCTCTTCTCGCTCTCATTTGCGTATGTTAGCCACCATATATGCTAGTCGTTTGCTGCAGCTCCACCTCATACCTTTTTCCTTACCCATAAGCTTAAATAGTCTTGATCGCGAGCGTGCGAGATTGCTGAGTCCCCGTGACTCACAGATACTTCCAAAACCAGCTTGCAGGTGCCGATGAGTCCGTGCAGATGATGCAACCAAGCTCAGGAGGAGCTCGATGAAGATCTTGTCCTTTGTGTTGTTTCGTTCTAGTTGATCAGTAGTGGAGCCCAGTTGGGGTCGATCGGGGACCTTGTTGCATTTGGGGTTCTTCTTTTATTTTGGTTCTGTAGTCGGACCTTGATTGTATTTGGATGTTGTAATGTTTTATTCATGTAATTGTGTGAAGTGGCGATTGTAAGCCAACTATTTAACTCTTTCCCTTATGTATTACATGGGTTGTGTGAAGATTACCTCACTTGCGACATTGCTTTCAATGCGGTTATGCCTCTAAGTCGTGCTTTCACACATGGGAGATATAGCCGCATCGAGGGCATTACAGGAAGGAAGGAAGGGGGAGCATGGGGCGGTAGCTACCTCTCCCGGCGGGATCGGGGAGGAGGCGCGGGCGGCCGGCTTCGGGGGCGACGGCGACGAGGACGGGCTCAGGGTCGGCGAGGGCCACGGCGGGGCACGCTCGGCGATGACGGCGAGGCAGGGCGCGCTCGGGGGCGGCGGACGATCTCGGGGACGCAGGGGGTGCGGCAGGGCACGCTCGGGGGCGACGGACGGCAACGGCGTGGGCGGCGGACGGCGTCAGCGTGGGCTCGGGGCGGGGCAGGGGCAACGGCGTGGGCGGCGACGGCGAGGCAGCCTGGCGGCGATGAGCTCGGCGGTGTCGGGGGAAATGGGTGATGTAAACTGAAACCGCTAAGTGGTGGGTATATATACATGAAGCATTAGTCTCAGTTCGTGGCACGAACCGGTACTAATGCCCCCTATGGTCCCTGTTCGTGCTACCAACCGGGGCCATTGGTAGCACGAACGGGGACCATAGGTAGGCATTCATACCGGTTTGTGCCACGAACCGGTACGAATGCCCCCCTATGGTCCCGGTTCGTGCGTCTAACCGGGACCAATGGCCTGCGCCGCGATGCGGTGCGGTGGGATTTTTAGTCCCACCTCGCTAGCTGAAGACCTCCCGCACTTGTTTATAAGCCCTGCTCTGTCTTCCCTTTCGAACTCCTCTGAACTGCAGGCTTACGGGCCTAATGGGACACTGCAATGCATGTGGGCCTACTGGGCCTGCTGCAGGCCTGAATCCTGGCCCATGGTTGGGTTTCTAGTCGTATTCAGGCCGTGCTGGCCCAGTAGGTGGCATTTTTTTTCTTTTTTGCTATTTATTTTTTCATTTCTACTTAGAACTAAATACTTATAGTTTTTTAGTGATTTCTTTTTTCTTTTAGGTCACAAAAATTATAAACTTTCTATTAGTGTCATTAGTTTTAAAATTTGAATAGTTTAAATTTGAATTTTTTAAAATTTGTGTGAATCACTAGTTTATGAATAACTTTACTATAAAAATTGATTTTTGAGTCATTCTTTTTCCTGCTATTTAATATTACTGTGTTTATCATTATACTCAATTTGGTAATTTTAGTTAGTCATAACAAATATCATAGGCATTTTTTCTTTTTTGCTATTTTTTCATTTCTACTTAGAACTAAATGCTTATAGTTTTTTTAGTGATTTGTTTTTTCTTTTAGGTCACAAAAATTATAAACTTTCTGTTAGTGCCATTAGTTTTAAATTTTGAATAGTTTAAAATTGAATTTTTTAAAATTTGTGTGAATCAAAAGTTTGTGATTAACTTTACTAAAAAAATGAACATAGATGCACCTATAGAGAAAATTCAACCTAAATTCATAATCAATTTCTATCAATTTCAGAGAAATTCATTATGAATTTAGGTCAAATTCCCTGTATAGGGGCATCTATTTTCACTTTGAGAGGAGCTCAACAAGGCAGAGAGGGACGGGCTTATAAACCGGTGTGGGCGCCCTTCGGTTGGCGAGGTGGGACTAAATTCTGAGCGCAACGAGGACCAACCCTTTAGTCCCGATTTGTGGCACAAACCGGGACTAATGGTCATGGGCCAGGGGCGAGCCCTATTTTTTCCAGTTTTTTTGTTTTGTTTTCTGCATTATTTATTTTCTTTTGTTTTTTGCTTTATTTTTTAATTTTTTTTGCTTTTAGTTTTAGAAAATTATAAACTTTCTGTTAGTGCCATTAGTTTTCAAATTTTCATAAACAATAAATGAATCAATAGTTATAAAGATAATATATATACCACATCCGAATCATAGACAGGACGAGGGCCGACGGGGGCGGATACCAAAACCATCGCACTATATAAGATGAAATAATAAAAGTAAGAAAATAATACAAGTATCTATGTAAACATACAAGTAAGAATATTTTTTCCTTTCAGAAAGAAGATAAGAACAAGAGGCTCACCACAGTGGTGCCGGCGATGAGCTCGGCGCGGGTGATCGACGGCGGTGAAGACGGGGACGGGGCGTGACGGACCGCTAAACCTAGACAAATATTGAGGAAAATGGAGCTTGAAAGTCGAGCTTGGAGAGGGGAAAGCTTAAGTAGTGTGGCTCGGGCATTCCATCGAACACCTTGTGTGCATAGGAGGTGAGCTAGAGCACCACCAAGCCCTCTCTCCCTCGGCCAGAAAAAACAGAGCAGTGTGCTCTGCTCTTACGCGAGGGGGTATATATAGGCACCTCATTGGTCCCGGTTGGTGGCTTGAACCGGGACCGAAGGGGAGCCTTCGGTCCCGGTTCAAGCCACCAACCGGGACCAATGGTGGTGGGCTAGGAGCGAGGCCCATTGGTCCCGGTTCGTCCAACCAACCGGGACCAAAAGGTCCAGACGAACCGGGATCAATGGCCCACGTGGCCCGGCCGGCCCCCTGGGCTCACGAACCGGGTCCAATGCCCCCATTGGTCCCGGTTCTGGACTGAACCGAGACTAATGGGCTGACCCGGCCTGGACCTTTGCCCCCTTTTCTACTAGTGCAACTTACCCTCCTTGGCCATCACAAGTTTATGACGGGAAGTGAGGCATATACTTCCTCCGTTTCAAATTAATTGACCCATATTTATCTAGACATGGATGTATTTAGACACTAAACAAGTATAGATACATCCGTATTTGGACAAATTCAAGTCAACTAATTTGGGATGGAGGGAGTATATGATAGTCTGGACAGAGAGACCAGACACGGTGCTGCGGGTAGTTCCACCTTAATTTATTTTGAAAATGGCACGGGTTACCAGCTTACAACAACAATAGTAAATAAAGATGCATTGACGCTTCATAAATACATTCTCTATTATTGTTGTTGCTTCATATATAAGAATTCATAAAAACATGATATTGGGGCTGGTTAGGTAGGAGCGTACAGCGACCTTGGAGAGACACACCGATAGTGTGGATCTATTAGGGTAATTGCGTCATTGGATCATAGCGACTAGTTTATAGATTCGGTTGCCCTAAAAATCAGTCGACTGATTTTTTACAAAGTCTCAGTCGACCCTTCCCTGTCGTTAGATCACCAGGTGCTTCAAGAACGTTGCATGCTGTTTGTTTCTTGTCAAATAGGCCCTGTAGGGATACAGCCGGCCTCTTTTAGTGTTTCTTCTTTCTTTTTTTTCTTGTGGAGGGTGCAGGTATGCGTGGTGGGCTTGGCATCTGGCGACATCCCCAATCCAGTGTGTCTCCTTCACATGGCTACATCTCCATATGTTTCAAAACCAACCAATCCAATTTTTTCATTTTTTTTATTTGTACTTGTCTCCATTTTTTGTTATTTTTTTTGCCTAGTTATTTTGCATTTTTATGTTGCATTTTCCCCAATTCATATGTTTGTCCCTTTTTCTTTTAAAGTTTTTTTCTTCATCTTTTCTCGTAATTATTTTTTCTTGTTTCTTTATTTTAGTTTTTAGTTTTTCTGTTGTATACTGTTCTAGTTTTCTGAAAATAATTGTGTCCCATTCACGGCCTTCGTCGTCTGACAAAAACACGTTGCGATTCATGGATTTGTTCACGTGACACTTAGTTGCGTCGCGCGAGCGGTGCACATCACTAGTTGTCTTTTCCCTCTTTTTTAACATAGGTGGGATAGGGTTGTAGGCTTCTTATGTTGCATCCCGGTTATTTTTACAGTGCACCTTTTTGTCCCCTCTATCCCGTCTTATATGGGGGATTTTGAGTCATCAGGTGTTTGTTTTCCCTTATTTTTATTTTATTTTCTTTCTTTTTTATTTTCATTTCATTTATTTTTTTTCTTTTTTTTTCTTCAAAGTCCATTTTTTTCTTCTTTCGAATATTTTTTTCTTGGGCTATTTTTTATTTGTAATTTTCTCTATCAATAGAGAATTAGTTAGATCTCATTCGTTTTGGTAGCTATGGATTTTGGGAATCAAGTTTTGTGTGTGGTTGACATGTGTGTTCTATTGATGGCCTAGTACATTGTTGCCTTTTTTTCAATTCGATGGTCCCCAATGCGATTGCAACTGGGCTTGTAGGGGATTGTCGGCTGTCCATCACTAGACATGCAACTGTAAGTATTAAAACCCGAGTGCAACTGCATGGCCCCCAACTTGAATGCAACTGGGTTTGTAGGGGGTTGTCGGCTAGTTTGATGTCCACCACTAGACATACAAGTGCAGGTGTTACAACCCGACTGCAACTGCATGGCCCCCAACGCGGCTGCAATTGGGCTTGTAGGGCTTGTTGGCTAGTTGCATGTCCACTGGTAGACATGCAACTACAAGTGTTGCAACCCGGCTGCAACTGCATGGCCCCCAACGCAGATGCAACTGTGCTTTTATGGTGTTGTCGGCTAGTTGCATGTCATTTGCTAGACATGCAACTGCAAGTGTTGCAACCCGGCTGCAACTGCATGGCGCCCAACGTGGATGCAACTGTGCTTTTATGAGGTTATCAGCTAGTTGCATGTCCTTTGATAGACATGCAACTGCAAGTGTTGCAACTTGATTGTAAGTGCATGGCCCCCAACGTGGCTGCAACTGTGCTGGTATGGGGCTTCGTGAGCAAGTTGCAACTCGACTTCAGTGGGTTGATAGGGGTTGTCGGCCAGTTGCATGTCCATCAAGAGAGTTGCAATTGCAAGTGTTGAAAGCCGACTGCAACTGCATGATGTACAACGCGGCTGCAACTGGGTTGGTAGGGGGTTGTCAGCTAGTTGCAGGCCCATCGGTAGACATGCAACTACAACTGTTGCAATCCGATTGCAATTGCATGGCGCCTAATGCAACAACAACTGGGTAATTTATCTTTTCCCTTCCCAAAAAATATTGATATCCATTTGCACGCTAGTTGACAGCACATAGTTGTATATCCTTTGTTTGCACCCAACTAAATTAATTGTCTTATTCTTTATTTTTGTTTTTTATTTCTTTGTTACATTAAAAAATCTTTCCTTTTTTAAAATATAAAATATTTTTTTAATAATAAAAGAAAAGGCAAGATGACACGAAGGCAAGGAGCGGAACATGAGCGAAGCTAGCCACAAAATCAGAGCTCCATTACACTGTGTAGCAATACATGTATTAGGTGGCTAAATAAAAAAACAACACACAACGATAGATGAGTGCAACACAACCGAACAAAAGCCCATGTGGTCTCTAGCTAAACAAAAGCCCATGTGGTCTGTAGCGAACACAGAACAAGGAACGGAGTCACATGCAATGGATTTTTATACGATGACGTCATGCGACATAGACTTCGCGAAGTCTCGACTGAGTTCTAGACAAACTCTTATAGATTAGCGACAAATCAAAATGCAGGAAATATCAGCTCCTTTTCTCGACCCGGCTGGGCTGATCGGCGATGCCTTGTCGCCACCGTGTTAAGCAAAGCGGCCTTGGTGATAACTCTCAGCGATGATGCGGGCCCCATCACATATCTATGACCACGCAGACCTGGATTTTTCCTTATTGATTGATATTTTTTTATTGAATTGATCTAACTCCTTTTTAGATTTGTGCCAGTCTTCGGTGGTTAATTTCATCACCATTTGTCCTCAATTTGACCAAAAACCGTAAGTATATTTGGTAGATGTGTGCCTCCCTGCAATCCTACACTGACAGAGCCAGTGGCCAAGTAGTGGGTGATGACCTACAGACGGAGAAGAGGTGGTGGCGTGGTGCGCACATCGGCACATATATCGCCTCTCCTGGGATTTGAAAAGGAGAGGCCGGGAAAAGAAACACGTTGATAGTTGATCGTTGGTATATGTTTTCTTTTTAGTTTCTTCCATATATTGGTTGTAAAGTATACAAGTTAATTAAGGCACATTACAAAACAAAATATTATTAGATACTGATGGAGAGAGAGAGAGGGGGGGTAATAGTCCACGTACACGTACACTCCATGACAACCGACATGCCGTCATCGATTTCTTTACCTGAACATCGACCGACCCTTCATGCTTTTCATTCACCGATCAGGCAGCCATTCTCTGCGTGAATTCAGTCAGCATGAGGAAGTGTGCGTGTGCGGCGCAAGTTCACGTTACCACGTACGGACCTCACCTCTGGTCTCATCGATGGAACCAAACACAAGCATATGCAAGCAAGCGTGTTCTGGATAACTGAACCGGGATGACGACAACGACGCGTATGTGCTGACAAACCCGTGGTCGCCCTTAAGCTACAGCTTCCTTCCATGGCGCTAACTTTGGACTGGTCTTTACAGCATTTTCAGCCGTTCGGCCCCCAAGGGCTTGAAATATCGCCGTCTAGGGGTGTGCCGGCGAAAATATCGACATGGGGCGGTCGGTTTACGAACCACCTGCCCAAGACCTCCCCCCCCCCCCCCCCCCCCCCCCCCGCCATTTTTTGAAACATTAATTCAGCCAAAATTCACCAAACACAACACATATTCGGCCAAACTAGGCGATTTTATTGAAATTTGTACATAAAAACTTAAAATCATGAATTTAAAACTAACTAAAAACAGGGCTCAACATGATAAAATTGCAAGAAACTGTTTATACTATGCATTGGCCTTTACTAGGTGTACATGAATTGTTCTTTTATGCCATGCCGATGCATAGGAAGAGAGTTAGACTTCGTCATTGCTTGATATATGTTTCTTTGTGCTCATTAATAAATTACAAATCATTGTTAATTAAAATTGGCTTTGATATACCTTGGGATCCGGGTGGATTCACTACTTGAGCACTATATGCCTAGCTTAATGGCTTTAAAGAAAGCGCTGCTAGGGAGACAACCCAGAAGTTTTAGAGAGTCATTTATTTCTGTTGAGTGCTTTCATATAGTTTAAAAACAACAAAAATAAAGAGGGGAACCCAAAACTTTTTCAAAAAGGAAAGCGAAAGTGAGAAAGACAAGTATTGTTGAAGTGGGAGAGCTCCTTGAACTTTATTCATGCTCACGGCAACTTTGCGAATCTTGATTACAGAAACTTTTCAACAAAAATAATTATCCCCTTGTACAATTCCATTGTATTATAAAAATAATGTGCCAAGGTTTTCCTTTAGGATGTTTACGATGCTTGTTGGTTTGTACGATGCAGGACAGAAACTTTGGCTGTAGTGCGCGATTTTACATTTTTAGCTGGAACGTCAAATAGTTATGATTTTTTTGCATTGTCTTCCTATACAAATTTTCTATTTTTTCTAATTTTGGTAGAATTTTTCAAGTATCATAAGTATGGTGAATGTTTAGATTGTTACAGACTGTTCTATTTTAGACAGATTCTGTTTTTGATGCATAGTTTGCTTGTTTTGATGAAACTATCAATTTATATTAGTGGATTAAGCCACGAACAAATTATATTACAGTAGACACAATAAAAATACAGAATATGAATTGGTTTGCAACAGTACTTAGAGTAGTGATTTGCTTTATTATACTAACGGATCTTACCGAGTTTTCTGTTGAAGTTTTGTGTGGATGAAGTGTTCGATGATTGAGAAGGTCTCGATGTGAGAAGAAGGAAGAGAGGCAAGAGCTCAAGCTTGGGGATGCCCGAGGCACCCCAAGTAAATATTCAAGTAGACTCAAGCGTCTAAGCTTGGGGATGCTGGGGAGGCATCCCCTCTTTTTTCAACAAATATCGGTATGTTTTCGGATTCGTTTCGTTCATGCGATATGTGCAAGTCTTGGAGCGTCTTTTGCATTTAGGTTTTCATTTTTATTTTATGCACCATGCTGGTATGAGATAGTCCTTGGTTGATTTATAGAATGCTCATTGCACTTCACTTATATCTTTTGAGTATGGCTTTATAGAATGCTTCATGTGCTTCACTTATATCATTTGAAGTTTGGATTGCCTGTTTCTCTTTACTTAGACAACCGCCATTTGTAGAATGCTCTTTTGCTTCACTTATATTTGTTAGAGCATGGGCATATCTTTTGTAGAAAGAATTAAATTCTCTTGCTTCACTTATATCGATTTAGAGAGATGACAGGAACTGGTCATTCACATGGTTAGTCATAAAATCCTACATAAATTTGTAGATCGTTGAATATGATATGTTTGATTCCTTGCAATGGTTTTGCGATATAAAGATGGTGATATTAGAGTCATGCTACTCGAGTAATTGTGAAATTGAGAAATACTTGTGTTGAGGTTTGCAAGTCCCGTAGCATGCACGTATGGTGAACCGTTATGTAACGAAGTCAGAGCATGAGGTGTTTATTGATTGTGTTCCTTATGAGTGGCGGTCGGGGACGAGCGATGGTCTTTTCCTACCAATCTATCCCCCTAGGAGCATGCGCGTAGTACTTTGTTTCGGTAGCCAATAGACTTTTGCAATAAGTATGTGAGTTCTTTATGACTAATGTTGAGTCCATGGATTATACGCACTCTCACCCTTCCACCTTTGCTAGCCTCTCTAGTACTGCGCAACTTTCGCCGGCACCATAAACCCACCATATACCTTCCTCAAAACAGCCACCATACCTACCTATTATTGCATCTCCATAGCCATTCCGAGATATATTGCCATGCAACTTTCCACCGTTCCATTCATCATGACACATTCATCATTGTCATATTGCTTAGCATGATCATGTAGTTGCCATAGTATTTGTGGCAAAGCCACCATTCATAATTTTTTCATACTTGTCACTCTTGATTCATTGCATATCCCGTTACACCGCCGGAGGCATTCATATAAAGTCATATCTTTGTTCTAGATATCGAGTTGAAAGTAAATAGAAGTGTGACGATCATCATTCAATTAAGCATTGTCCCCCCCAAAAAAAGGGAAGGCCAAATAAAAAATAAAGGCCAAAAAAGGCCAAATAAAAAAAGAAAAAAAAGAAGGGGCAATGCTACTATTCCTTTTTCCACACTTGTGCTTCAAAGTAGCACCATGTTCTTCATATAGAGAGTCTCTTGAGTTATCACTTTCATATACTAGTGGGAATTTTTCATTATAGAACTTGGCTTGTATATTCCAATGATGGGCTTCCTCAAAATGCCCTATGTCTTCGTAAGCAAGCGAGTTGGATGCACACCCACTTAGTTTCTTTTTAAGCTTTCATACACTTATAGCTCTAGTGCATCTGTTGCATGGCAATCCCTACTCACTCACATTGATATCTATTGATGGACATCTCCATAGCCCGTTGATACGCCTAGTTGATGTGAGACTATCTTCCCCTTTTTGTCTTCTCCACCATCATATTCTATTCCACCTATAGTGCTATGTCCATGGCTCACGCTCACGTATTGCGTGAAAGTTGAAAAGGTTTGAGAACGTCAATAGTATGAAACAATTGCTTGGCTTGTCATCGGCGTTGTGCATGATGTGAATATTTTGTGTGGTGAAGATGGAGCATAGCCAGACTATATGATTTTGAAGGGATGAGCTTTCTTTGGCTATGTTATTTCAATAAGACATAATTGCTTGGTTGGTATGCTTGAAGTATTATTATTTTTATGTCAAAGGATAGATTATTAATTTGAATCACTCGTATGTTAATATTCATGCCATGATTAGACATATGATCAAGATTATGCTAGGTAGCATTCCACATCAAAAATTATCTTTTTATCATTTACCTACTTGAGGACGAGCAGGAATTGAGCTTGGGATGCTGATACGTCTCCGTCGTATCTATAATTTTTGATTGTTCCATGCCTATATTATTCAACTTTCTTATACTTTTGGCAACTTTTTATACTATTTTTGGGACTAACATATTGATCTAGTGCCCAGTGCCAATTCCTGTTTGTTGCATGTTTTTTGTTTCGCAGAATATCCATATCAAACGGAGTCCAAACGGAATAAAAACTGACGGAGATTTTTTTTGGAATATATATGATTTTTGGGAAGAAGAATCCACGCGAGACAATGCTCGAGAGGCCCACGAGGTAGGGGGGCGCGCCCCAGGGTGTCAGGCGCGCCCCTGACCCTCGTGGCCACCCCGTAAGGCGGTTGGTGCCCTTCTTTCGCCGCAAGAAAGCTAATTTCCGGATAGAGATCGTGTCAAAATTTCAGCCCAATCGGAGTTACGGATCTCCGAGAATATAAAAACGGTGAAAGGGAAGAATCTGAGAACACAGAAACAGAGAGAGACAGAGAGACAGATCCAATCTTGGAAGGGCTCTCGCCCCTCCCGCGCCATGGAGGCCATGGACCAGAGGGGAAACCCTTCTCCCATCTAGGGAGGAGGTCAAGGAAGAAGAAGAAGGAGGTGGCTCTCTCTCCCTCGCTTCCGGTGGCACCAGAGTGCCACCGGGGGCCATCATCATCACCGCGACCTACACCAACACCTCCGCCATCTTCACCAACATCTCCATCACCTTCCCCCCTCTATCTATAGCGGTCCACTCTCCCGCAACCCGCTGTACCCTCTACTTAAACATGGTGCTTTATGCTTCATATTATCATCCAATGATGTGTTGCCATCCTATGATGTCTGAGTAGATTTTCGTTGTCCTATTGGTGGTTGATGAATTGCTATGATTGATTTAATTTGCTTGTGGTTATGTTGCTATCCTTTGGTGCCCATCATATGATTGTGCGCGTGGATCACACCATAGGGTTAGTTGTATGTTGATAGGACTATGTATTGGAGGGCAAGAGTGATAGAAGCTTCAACCTAGCATAGAAATTGATGCATACGGGATTGAAGGGGGACCAATATATCTTAATGCTATGATTGGGTTTTACCTTAATGAACATTAGTAGTTGCGGATGCTTGCTAATAGTTCCAATCATAAGTGCATAGAATTCCAAGTAAGGGATGACATGCTAGCAGTGGTCTCTCCCACATAATACTTGCTATCGGTCTAGTAAAGTAGTCAATTGCTTAGGGGCAATTTCGCAACTCCTACCACCACTTTTCCACACTCGCTATATTTACTTTATTGTTTCTTAACCTAAACAGCCCCTACCTTTTATTTACGTACTCTTTATTATCTTGCAAACCTATTCAACAACACCTACAAAGTACTTCTAGTTTCATACTTGTTGTACGTAAAGCGAACGTCAAGCGTGCGTAGAGTTGTATCGGTGGTCGATAGAACTTGAGGGAATATTTGTTCTACCTTTAGCTCCTCGTTGGGTTCGACACTCTTACTTATCGAAAACTGTTGCGATCCTCTATACTTGTGGGTTATCAGCCGTATGCATCGCCCAGATGCAGAGGCCGGGGTCATCCTCCTTTTCTAAAAAAATAAAATTTAAAATTTAGATCAAGACTCTGAGATCACCAAACGACCGGTACTGCCATCAGAACAAGCTGCCGACGCACCTCTGTTGCCGCTTCTTTACCGGAGCTAGCTTGACCTTGTCGATAACAGTTGGGAAATATTCGTGCACGTGCCCCTAAGGACCGCTGCATTGGAGCCGCAGTCGTCGCCGTTGAACCTTTGCGTACATATGAAGTACCTGACACCAAATCTCGCCACATAAAGAGAAATCCTAACCTCACCGCTTCAAGGAGATGACAAAAATCTACGAGAGCTATATCAACTACATCTAGACGAACGAATTCGAGGAGGATCGAGCCCAGAAGATAAACTCGAACAAGAAGGGCCGCCATCCACCCGAGTGCCGCACTTGCGAGGACTAAAAAAATTCTAACCTACACTACTAACTGGAGCGAGACACCGGGATTCCCCTCCCCGTCACCGGCCGCCGGAGAAAAAAGAAAAAGAGGAAAAACGAATCCACGTGCTTGCTGGTGAAGTATGGCGGGAAGAGTTTGCCTTAGCCGTCTAAGGTTACGGAAGAAAAACGTGAGGTTCTCATAAAAAATTATATCGATGCTATGGTCAGTGAAGTATTTAGCCGCCACACCCAGGCCAAGGTCCCCATTGCCTGGGGCCTGGCTACGGTCTAATTCTACAACACTTCTGAACCCCCTGTGATGTGTCGTGCGGAGCAAATTAAAAGAACATATAAGATGGCATCGGAAGATTTTGAGTCTTTAAGCATCATGTTATTATGAATGGTACGGATTAGCTGACTTTGCTCTTTGTGAACCATCAGATTTAATGCTAGCGGTTTTGATTAAATACTATGGGACATATGTATGGTACCAAAGCTATTGGACAAAATATTATACTATAACTTTGTGTCATGTACAGTAAAATTGATCCAGTTCTCTCACGGATTGTAGAGGCAATATCCGGGTACTGTAGTCATGACTTTGCTCTGCAAAGTCAAATCAGAACTGCAATATCACTTAACGAGAATTGAATATGTTTATTCGCGCAAGGGCTAGTTATAAACCTTTTCACGTCCCGATACATCTCTTGCCTAGGGTAAGGAACTAAAGAGAAGAAATAGGCAATTTCTTGAACTAGCAACCCTATACCAAAATTGACACCTCATCTCTCTTAGGATGGGAAGTGAGGCATATATAGGATGGACTAAAAGAGAGATTGAGCAAGACTCTAGGGGTAGTTCTGCCTCAATTTGATTTAAAAGACCACAAAATGATGGGAAAATGGAGAATGAGAGGTTGACACCCAACAAGGGAAGGAGTACATTGAGAAGCATACACACTTCATAAATGCACATCTCTTATCATTCTTCTTAAATTACCAAATTTTTAATGTATATATGTTGTTGTGGAGTTGGGTCTTCAACATGCCTTTGGGTGCTTCTCTAGATGATATCACATGAGCTTTGATACCCCCTTTTATTGATCCGGTATTGGAACCAAAGAAGTATCCCGCATCTATTTTCCTAAAGGTGATCCTGGGTTATCGAACCCACAAGAGGAAGATTCCTTCGAAGCGTTGGTTCTCGAGCATGTTTTTGTCAAAGTGACAAATCCAGCTTTTGAACGGATCAGCAAGCAAATAGTGATTCAAACACTTACAATAGAAAGAGGTACAGGTATGAAGTCTTATTCTTACAACCTTGTATTTGCATTGGGATCAAATAGGATATTAATTTATGCGCTGGAAGTCACCAACCGAGATGTGTTTGCTATGTACCGAAGTGGGGGATGTGTCCAAATAACATCTTGACTGGAACGAGTCCACCATCAAGAATCAGTTGTTCTACCGCAGGCCTATCCGTCGCATGGGGTTGTCTCGATAACTAAGATAATGAAATTAGACAAGAGCTTTGGGCATTTAATGACTACACTTTCCCAAAGGATATGATCCATGTTACCCTACTAAACCTTACTGTCACTTGTGTTCAATATAACACTTCACGGTCTCCTTGCTCCTAGCTTCACTAGTGCTTGATCTGCATGATCATGGGTACCTGTAGGATGAAGATCACGAACAAGACAAGAGACATCTTCACGAAACAATTTTATTTCACAAATACGGGATGTTATGTCAAAGTCTTCCATTGACCCCCTCAACAAATACCTCGGGTTGCAAGGCTCATGCATCAACCATACCTTATCGAACTACTCACACATGGAGATCAAATTGCAGGAAGAAAACATTGAAGAACACATCTCGAGATTGATTAACTGCAATATGTCTCACAATGGATGCCTTGTACGATGCACGATTACGAGTATGAACTAGATGGGAGAGCACTATGGTGGCGGTGGATATGGCGGCAGCTACGGTTTGTGGATGAAGATGATGATGAAGAGGTTCTGGCTTCTGTGCTCGTCGCTCTGTTGACATCTCGACATGATCCCTTTAATAAAAGTTCTTTAGGTGAATAATTTGCCTCGAAATCCATGCCAAACGGGCGCTCATACCGGCGCGTGCGCCTATATGGAACGCCGTATTTCGTGATGTCTTCACGCAGATGCCTCCTGTTGATTCCTTCTTCCTCTGTTCCCCTTCCATTCCATTTCCACACGTGATTTCTTCCCTTTTTAGCCATTTCCTGTCGAACACATCAAAGAAAGGACTTGTGGAATCCTTTGCCTTCATTAGTCATTAGTAGCAATATCAAAGCGAATATCTGTTTTTAAATGAAATATCTTGGTTTAAAAAAGGTGAAATGAGTGTAAAATTATCACTCATCAAGCTTAAAGATGTTACATATAAAAATAATAACCATGGCCTCTTGTGCCATAAAGCTAGTAGACCAGTTTTAAAGTGACAACATATTATTCGATAATGTGAAATTTTATTAATGCATTAAGCTATGAGACAATAGGTAAACTTGACATTCGTGGCTACATGATGACAAAGTATGCACACTGTCAACATGATAACAAATGCAACATCTAATAAACAAAACAAAACAAAGTCATGATCTTCAATCAATGATAATATTGCGAAGCTAGTTGCTGAATCTCAACAACCCGAAAATTCCTAGTAGATTCTCTGAACCTAAAAGAAGGTAGGTCGTGACACCCCCACACTCGCCAACTGGAATGCCTCTAACGAAGAGGTGGGTCCATAACAACACATCTGTGGCCATATGTGAACCTCTAAAGACAACACATGTATTTTCCACTCTGGAGAAGAAGAAAAATGGGAGCCATAGTGTGACCTTCTGGCATTTCGCTCATTCCAAATCTTTAAAGTGAGAAGCATCACCAAAGTTGCAATGCCCTTCTTATGACTTGGCATGTCAAGATGATAGCGTTCCGCCAGAATTTGCATAGATGCAGGTGGCAGTTGTCCACATGATTATACCGAGATCATATAACCCATGCCGGGATTTTACTACATGGAAGTCGAGAAGCTGCATTTTGATATATGAAAAATATCAACCTGTACCTCTAACCATCCAACACAAATTTTCAACCTACCAGGCATTTAGCATGTTACGATGAGACTGGCTAGTTTTTACCTGGTAGATAAATGGTCTAGTAGTAAATAATTAGGAAATGAGAATCAAACTTGGGTTGGATAGTTAGGAGGGTAGTTGTACCCCATCCCATGAAGGATCAAACCATAGGTTTACCACTGTTATGCCTCATAAAGGAGGAATATTTTCTCATACTATGCATTTAAAAAAAATAGGAAAACACCGAAACTACGCTCAGTAGTAAATAATTTTTCAAGCATGTAAGAAAAGATAGATATCTAAAAGAAGACAAAACATGAAGCGTGTAAATAATTGTACTATTCACATCTGGATTTGCCTTTTTTATTTCATGGTTTGTGCTCCGAATTTGGATATGAATTTCATTTGTATACACATGTCTGGTGAACATTCAAACAAAAATCAAAAACTTTTGAAACATTTAAATGTGATATTTTCAAAATAGTTAGCATGCAAATGGTGGTATTACTGGATATTCTCTCAGTAACATTAAGCCAAGTTGGACCAATGGCATCAGTATAGGATGAGGATATTACCTTCGAGCGGGAAGCAAACATGGCATTTTTTTTATTATACCTACCACCTCAGGATCCAAATATCTTGTAAAGAAGTGCAAAAAAACCCACCATACTAAGCACAAAATCAGGCTATAAAAAATCAGGTTGTTACAACTTGTATTAGAGACTTCTGGGTCATCGTGATTTTGTGTCGCTTTCCTCTGTTTACCAAGATTGTGTCGGCCGATTCCTTCTTCATGTAGGTCGTACATCGTGTAGTATCACCATGAAGCAGAGAGGAGTGGTGCCTTATTTGAAGAGGATGGTTGTGTTGATTACACTTATTGGTTTTATTTTCTTACTATCTTGCGTTTGTTAGTTGTTTGTTGTCTACATCCTCAATGCTTTGTCATTGTGTTGTTATAGAGGCTGACTTTAAATGTTTGCATCAACTTGATACATTAATTAGGTTGCCCATTATCATAAAACACACCGTCACTTTAGAATTTTTTCTACTACCTTAATGGTGTAAGAGGACATGTTTTATGTGTACTATCTTCCAGCTGATACGATATTGAGAAGCTCCCAAGGATCTTGTTCAATACCTAATTACCATAAAACATATATGCACAAAACTATTGTTAGAAAGCATAGATAAATGATAAGGAATGGGTACTATGAAGTATGATGCTTCATTGTGTACTCCCACTTTCATCGGACACTAACCCTCCTCTTTACTGTAGCCTGTTATTTTATATTTTTTCTAAATGAATTGCGATGGAATTAACCTAGCACCCGGCTCGGTCTCTCTACCCGGTCCATCTTATATATGCCTCACTTCCCACCATAAGAGAACACGAACCAATAGAGGTTTGGGAGTTGCTTTTTTCTTCTTCATCTCCATGTAACTTGATGGAGCGAGTAGACCAACTTACTCTATTCGTTTTCTTTTTCACTTCACTAATCACTACCATAGGTACGGAAGGTATCGGTACACTAGCAGGTGCCAAACATGCCCTTCCGCGAGTATGCCAAGAGAGTAGCAATTAACCCATAATAGTATGATGCTCAACTACTCACATTTATCTACTCTTGGCCTGTTATATTGTCGGTGCTCTTGATCAATTCTGTGGAATTCGGCTCACTTTGACTACTAAATTGCTTGTCTTCACACAGCGACCCACTTTTTAGACAACTTTTTCATCAAGGTAAACTACATATATATCTCCTGTAAATGATAAATTCATTTGTTAGCGTATCATCATGAAGATGAAGGCTATTATTTCTCCTTGTTTTTTTCTTCGGTTGACTTTATAATCATTAGTTCAACACTTGGGGATGGGTGGCACCATAAGGCACACATGTGGTGTTTGTGTCGTTTTTGGAGATCCAACGCGGTGGGTACTTTGTTTTTGAGTCAACTCTTGCATGACTGACGGAAATTTGCAAGGGCATGCAGGTATGAGATCACGCACCTACGCAGCCGCACAAGCTGCCCAATTGCTTCGTGATCCGCAAATTTATTAGATCTTGCACGAGGGCCCAACAAGTTTTAAGTTTTACGATCTTGCACGAGATCCGCAACTTTATTAGGAGTCGATTTTGTAGGTTGCTCGTATCAAGTTTCAGAGTTGAAACTTAAAACTTACGATTTTGTTGACCGCTCGTTCCAAGTTTCAGAAGTTGAAACTTAATGAAAATTTAAACAAACGTCAAAAGATGTTCAAAATGGATCATGTTTGAAATCCCTCATCACCAAAAACATGCATATGAAAACAAAACTTAATTTGAACTTTTGATTTAAAAGATATGAAATCTTGAAAATCAAATACAAAATATAAAGATGGTTGTGTGCCCCCGCATCCGCGTGCTACAAATCCTCTCCACACGAATCATACATTGTAAGTTATGTGGCTATCTATCAGTATGCGCAGAAAAATTGGAGCTTCAAAGAACCATCAATCTGATTCAGCATTGTCTCATCTTAGTCTCTGAACTAATATATTTACATCATATATGATGAAATGAACATTCTTGAACCCCTTGTAATTGTTGTATGCTTAGAAGATGTTGAGTCTAAGTACTCATTAAATCTGCATTGTTATGTTATATTTTCTTACAGATGGAAATTTGTGATTTTTTCTTGGTATCGAGGACACACACTTTACATTGCTTTATTCCCATCGTATCAGCATGTTCATCCACGAGCACTCTCCATCCTGTTCAAGGAACATCGCCAAAATCTCTCAGAAATATGTTAGTCGTCATACGCTTTGTGAAGGTCTGATGGACATACATGCTTCCTACAAGGTTTTTACATTAACCGACGGATGTCAAATGTATAATCGATAAACTTACCACACAACCGAGAACCACAACATTCGTTACGATGGCGCCTACTTTTCGATTTACAGGGGTGGTACTTACGCGCATCACCGGCCAAATGGACGTCACAAGCATGCAATGAACACACCGAGAACCCTCTGTCTTAGAACATTAGATCATTGATGTTGCATATTGCTATGCCCGTTTATTTTGGCTTATATTTGCTATAAATATAGTAATTTGTATACATTTGTTTGAAGTATTGTGCTTTCTTATAGCTTGTGGTTAATTATTTCCTTGTTGTTTCAAATAACCAGGACCATGATGGCACAACCGCCTATTTTGGCTTATTGTTGTCAGGAATACAAGGTAATTCGTATACATTTGTTTGAGGTGTTGTGATTTCTTGAAACGTGTGATTAACTCCTTGTTTTTTCAAAAATCCATGAAGTTATAGTAGTTACTGTAATATAAGTTTGCATGAACTGATCTATGGTCACAATTGCACATTATTTTTAATTAATCAGCAGAGAAGTAATGTAACATTAATTAGGGAAGAAACGGATTAGTTCTTAGATCGCATAGGCTTAAAGTTGCTTCAAACTTGGTCCTCCAATATATATGCTTTTAATGAGGATAGTTCATGGTAAATACATGATTTTCCACACCCATCATATTTACAGAAAACTTAAGATGTAGAAAAATTTGAACATCAATCAACTGAAAGTGAAAAGTGCAAACTCGACTGCTTAGTTTGCTACCCAAGTAAATTCATCATTCGAGGGATCAAAATAAGATGGCCTTCAAAACCTATAGTGATCAAGTTCATATAGCTATGTGATGATGTTAAGAGTAAGATGGCCATCCAGCTTAGGCTCTAGACATCAGATCGAAGAGTAGCATGGAATCTATAACTCCATGGTTGCATGCTACACTTGTCTGCAAGAAGAGGACACAGTTGACCCTATCATGCTGCAATGCAATTCAGTGCACCAAACATGGATTAGATGTTTTAGGAGACTCCAATTAACATCATTGTGTGATCTTAAACTGATGACCTTGAGGCTTGGTGGATCCATTTGAGGAGTATATTTATTGGAATAGCTAAAGAGGGCTTCGACTACCTCGTCGTCCTGCGTCTTTAGAAACCTCGGCCAATAACGACCAGGGAATACTCCGCTGGACTTAATTCCAGATAAATTTATGCTATGAAAATGCACAAAAGTGTTGAACTTGGAGTACTTTGTGGGAGGTGAAAAGTTTGTATCTAGGAGCAGGAGTAGGGCTGGGTGCGTTACCCCATATTACTGACTGTCGTGATTTTTTAGTTTCTTGTAAAAAAATTATGCTACCTTCTACAGAACTATGGTGCAACATGATGTATTATCAAAAAAAGAGATGGCCTTCAAGTGATGACATGATGCATATTTGGTACTCAAAAATAATGCATGAGTAATTCTCATTTATCACCAAAGTAAAGCTGACATATCAGAATTATATTTATAATTTTGCTAAATATGTCTACCAATGTTTCAAATCATCTCCTCAGCAAGTTCATATATGTACTCCATTGATGATCTAACTCACTGAAGTTATAAAAGGTTACAAAATAATGCTACCTATGTGCTCACAGTTTTTCACTGATTTTTGTGTGGCCGTGATGCTGATCTTGCCTTAAGAGTACTAAAAGGATACATATAAGCTAGGCCATCCAAAATATATGAACTAAATTCAATGAAATAGCCATGATAAAGAAATAGAAAACTCGAGGAATTCACCATGGCGTGGTGGAAGAACATGAGAAAGTTGTACATGAGTAGGCATCTTACCTGAATGGAAAAAAGAATTTCTTCGAGGGGTATGGACGTAGCTGCCCAGGAACACTTCCACCCTCAGGAAGGCATGACAACTGAAAATTAGTGAACATAAATGTACTCGATGCAGGAACTGGCTTAGGAAGATTAGTTGACTAAAAATCATAGTATCATAGTGACATTTAGATGTGAGGAAAGTACTTCTTGTTATTTGTTTCCACTGCATTGATCAATAATTTATTTTCAAAGACATAGATAACGGATAGAGAATGGCTTAAGAAGTCTAATCCATTGCCCAAAGTATTGTGTCTAGAAAATGAATAATTAGGACTCCAGAGTGTCAAGTAAAGGAGACAAAAGTTTGGTAAAATATATTTTCTATTAAGATCAATTCAAAGGAATACATCATGTTTGACTTAGCAAGGAGCTCCAATCATAATATTTTTTAAACAAAAGCTTAGATGAAGTGGTGGAACACCGGAAACATTTACATTTTTTGTTTCAACATGCGTCATGCGAGGCAAACAATTCTGGGCTGCTGCTCTGGAAACTGACTTGGGCTTCTTCATTAATCGGTCCTCATTCAGCGGCGATCTGGTTTTCGCTTCTCGGAAGCCTGCTGCGTTGGTGCGGCACACCGCTTGGCAGGAGTGCTCCTATTTGGGGGACCTCCTATCTGCCGCAGAAATGGCGGGGTTTCACGCGGGGAGTCTTCCACCTGGGTCGGCCCACCTACACGCCACTTGTTAACTATCACGCGAAAAGAAAAACATAACCAATACACCACACGTCAACCACTGGTAATAGAGGCGCAAAACGCAATAAGAAGACATAGTAGTCATTGAGATTTGAAATGCCATAATTTTTTTGATATTCCAAACTCATTAAAAAATGAAACCTTTTTGTAATTCCGATTTTTATTAAAAACAGAAAGGAAAATGGGAACATTTATTGAAATTATCGAATATTTTCCGAGATTATGAACAATTTTCAATTTTGGAACAAAAATTGGAAACAAGAACTTTTTTAAAATTCAGAACAAAAAGTTAAATCATGAACCATTTTTTCAAAGATGCAAACAAAATACGTATTGGCTCGCTTTTTGGGAAATGTGAACAAAATTTGAAACATGGGAACATTTTCCGAAACTGCGAACAAATTGTTGAAACCGTGTACATTTTTTCAGAATGAACATTTTTATAAAAAAAATGTGAACAGAATTTGAAAACACGAGCATCTTATGCAATTATGAACATTTTTTCATAAAAGGCAAACACATTTTTTAATACCCCAATATATTGAGAATTTGTGAACAAATTTTGAAAACATGAACAAGCTTCGAAAATGAACAATTACTGAAATTCCAAAACATTTTCTTAATTTGTGAACAAAATTTAAAAATATGAGCACTTTTGGAATTCGTGAACAAAATTTAAAAACAGGAACAATTTTTGAAATTCCTGAACATTTTTTGAAATTGTGAACAAAATTTGAAAACGAATTTTTTTCTCAGCTGTTGAACAATTTCTAAAATTATAAAAAAAATCAATTTTTGAACTTTTTTTGAATATAAGTGAACAACTTTTGAATTTCTATTTATTTTTAATTTTGAACATTTTTTCTATTTCCAAAAAAACCAAAAAATAGGAACGTTTTGTGAAATTTGGAACCAATTTTGGAAAATGTGATTTTCTTGAAATTTTTGAACATATTTTGAAAAAATAAAAAAGTGAAAAAATTAAAAGAAGAAAGTAAAATAGAAAGAAAAGACAAGTCGAAACTGAAGAAGGAAAAATAAAAGTAAAAAACGAATGAAAACAACCCGAAAGGAAACAACACATGAAAAAACCCTTTTCAGGGAACCTTCTAGAAGGTCCCCAAAACCGTTGGCCGGACTTTGTAAAGCTATAAGTGGGCGGACCCAAGTCTCGTTGCTCTCATACTTGCCACTATGCGAAATCCCGACAATTCGCCGCAGAGAGCAGCGAATATGGTTTCCCCCTATTTGGCCCTCTCAGCACCGGCTAGCTCTCTCCTGGCGCTCGAAGCAAATTGTAGCGGCCAGTCAAGCAAAAGGCGAAATAGCGCTCGCTTCGCATCTCGCTCCGTCACAGGCAAATTGCTGGCATCCATGCATCTGACTGACTTGGCTTGCCTAAAAAATAAGTCTGAGTTGGACAGTTGATCAGTTGACCATCTGACATTTGATAGTTGACTTTTAAAAAGTTCATAGATTTTCATAAAAAGTACACCGTTTTTTAAGAAGTTCATCGATTTGAAAAAGTTCACGAAATTGGAAAAAGTTCATCCACTTGAATATTTTCACGAATTTGACAAAAAGCTTTACAAATTTTAAATAATTTCATTCAGTTTGTAAAAAATTTCATCAAATTTGTAAAAAGTTCATCAAATAATTTCATATATTTTTTAAAAGAGTTCAAAACTTGGAAAAGGATCCGTTTTTGAAAACAATTGATCAATTTTTTTTTTGAAAAAAATCGTAATTTAGAAAAAAGTTCACAATTATTTAGAACGTTCATGAATTAGAAAACAAGTTCATCAATGTTGAAAAAACGTTCATCAATTTTGAAAGAAGTCATTGATTTTTTTTAGAAAAAATTCATCGAATTTAAGAAAAGTTCGTGCTTTAAAAAAATAGAAGTAAAGAAAAAGGAAAAGGAATAGAGATAAAAAGGAAAAAAACAACAAAACTGATTCCGGAGAAACCCAAATTGAAATAAATGATTGGGAAGCATTTGAAAGCTTTCCAAAATCAAGGAGGGAAGATTCCTTTGCTGCGTTAAGATGGGTTGGCCCATTTAGATTGAGTGAAGAGAGCGGGTTGCATGCTACGTACCAAATAGCCTATAACAGGCGCATAAGAGCAGGGAACGACTAGAATAGAAGATGAGCTTCGGGTGAAAAAATAGAAAAAATGATCTGAGCCGTTAGCATTGAGATGGATGGTACAGATTTTGGTGGTGGGATCTTTGCGCAGGGTTAGCAAAAAGGACCCTCTATTCTTGTTAATTTTCTCCCGACATCCTCCTCCAAACGCGACCACGAGTCACCCTCCCCCTCGCCCATCTCCCTCCCGCTTGTGGACAGTAGCGGCGGTCGAGATCCGCATCCCTCCCCAATCCTCATCTCCGGCAACTACAGTAGCTCGCCTAAGGCAAGCAAATGGGTGCTACTCATCCCCTTCCCCTCTCAGGCCCTTGGAGCGGCTTGTCGGCGTGATCCTTACCTCTGCCCCCTCTCAAGATCCTAGATCGCTGGCGGCAAGCTGGTGGTGGGCTCCTCCTTCGCCTCTCACGCCCAGGATCAAGGTATACTCTGATACTCCTACTTCCTCCTCTCGCAACTAGATTTCTGTGTGCACATTCGTCAAAGATCTGCTAGGGTAGATGAGGGATCTACAGGAAGGTTGGGCCTTAATGAGGCGGCTGATGAAGACACTAAATCATAGCAATTGTACACGGGTCACCAATGTGTACCATCCGAAATCACTGAAATAACAATGGGATTACGCAGTGACGGCCATTACATGCAATATTATCGTTATATATGGGCATGTGACTGCTTTGGATGACTCGTGCTATGTACAGAGTTCCTAGATTAATACGAGAACCAATTAAATCTGAACCTGAAGTCAAATTGATGCCATGTTTTAGCCTGTAGATCGTTAATCTGTTGATGCTTTGGTTACATCGATTCTCAGACATGCTAAGGGTGTGTTAATTCTGTTATAAAGTAGTGCATCGCAAGGTGTTTGACTGGTTTAGTGGGGAGAGTGAACCCTTCACTTATTTAGTGCATACAAGACGCATGATTAGTTAGTGTAATGTGATAAGGGGAGATCTCCTATTTTTTTAGTTGATGGTTATAAAGCTTCTTGTCCACAAATAGGAGATTCAGCTAATTTTGAACCAACGATTCAGAAATTTGGTTGAATACATATAAGGGGGGAGCATAACAGGTATGGCCTGAGAAGTTGTTTCACTTGGTCCTGGGATTCTTGTGCATTCTTGAAAATAGCAAATAATATGCATCGCAACATATTTCCAAAGTTGATTTAGAAAATATTTGCTTCATTTCTGCTTTGCATAGCTGCTTTCTTTACATGCTGAATCAAGTTGTGGCCCTAGTCTTAAAGTGGCATGAATGTCTGAGACTAAGATCTATGCCAATTTTCTATCAAAAGTTGCCAATATTTGGAAAATTGTAGAGAGGGGCTCACGCTTGGTGTTCAACCAATCAAATGCCAAGTTTTGGTCTCATGCCAAATTTTGGCCCCAATCTAGTCCTGAAATGTTTGTATTTTTGTAGTATTTTGTTTTAATTGCTCATTGCTAGTGTTCTGCTGTAAATGCCATTCTATACACAGGACATATGAATACTAAATGAGTGCAGCATTGTTCTTTTACATTCTCCTCTCTAGTAGTGGTGCTCGTTGAAGTCTTTCGCCTTGCATACTGGAATCCAAATCGAATGAAAAGCATGGTGAATTGAGGGAGCAAAGAGCAGCATCAATGCTACACTTTGAAGCTTAATCATGGTGAAAGCCTCAAAGGTAGGTTTCTCTGCCACCGGAAATAATTATTCATCTCAGTTCTTTTCTACGGCTATTTGCAGGCTAAGTTGTGTTATAAGTTTGTATTTTTTATGCTTGTGTACACTCTGAGTGTGCCCACCAGTCTTTTTTATATGTAAGCTCTGAGTGTACCTTACAGACTTTTAGTCCACGAAAGAACATAATTATTTCGAGTTTCTTGCCTTGATGTAAACTATAAAATTGTCCATGTATTTGTAGATGGGTGATGCTCTGACACCAGAAGCATCTTGAGTACATATGGACAGAAGAAGTGTACGACTGCAAGGGCGAAACTCATTTGCGTGCGAGATAATTTTAGTTCCTTTGTTGAACGTACACCAACACAGACTTGTGCTGAACTGAATCATATTCGTTTGGTGTTATCTCTCCCTGCAAATGAAGCTTGATGAGAGACAAGCATTCGAACCGGAGGCAA
The DNA here is from genome assembly GCF_018294505.1 of Triticum aestivum. Taxonomy (NCBI): domain Eukaryota; kingdom Viridiplantae; phylum Streptophyta; class Magnoliopsida; order Poales; family Poaceae; genus Triticum; species Triticum aestivum. Next base: position 650,979,693 of record NC_057812.1, on the reverse strand, counting down.
ACGTCAACTGAACAATATTATGTCATGTACAATCAAGATAGCAAATGCTCGCTGAGCGGTTGATCATTTTAGTACTTAATATTTGGTTTTGCTGGTCATGTAATAAAAATAATCATCTCATGTTATGGATCACTTCACATGCATGTATGTGGATCAAAGTCGACCCAGAAATGGAATACCTTGCTCACAAACATTTTCAGCAGCCTATTCAGATGTGGGTGTGTATTGCGAGATAACCTTAATGTTAACTTCAATTTTATGTTGCATAATTCATATAAAATATTAGCTCTGTTTTGGATAATCCAGTTTGACATATACATTTAGTTGTGCGTCAAGGGGATGACTTAATTTTCACATATAATCAAATATTGACATGCTTGAAAGAGTTGTCATCAACATTCTGCCGATTTGGAAATAAATGAGAGACATGAGGTTGTTACTATAAAAGTGATGTTTATATCTATCTATTTCTAGGGGGTGATTCGTGAAATGTACACTTAAGTGGGAGCAGTCCCCTCCACCATAATCTGTGCCATTCATCTCCCATCCAATGGCTCCGATTTCATTTTTCTATTCTTTCACATGAAGCTCAGATTCTATACTAGTTGCTCCCATAAGAGCATCTACAGCCGCGATGGACAAATCCGGCCCCTCAAACGCACGCGGGCGCGTCCGTGGACATTGACCGGTTACGCCTCAAATATTTGATTTTACAATCGGACACCTCAAATCCATATTATTACATGCAACGTCAAACCTAATCTAACCGGAGCTTGCCCAGTTCTGTCGTGGCCATGTGCGGCAGTCGGCTGCGCTCCCCATAGCGTTGGCCCGGTCGCCATCAAGGTATAGTAGGGCATGGGACACGAGCCGGCTCACGGGACTCAAGGCGCCGTCATCTCCCATGGCCTACTCTTCCTCGTCGAAGCCTGTAACTCGAACGATGCCGGTGGACGTCATATCGATGACGTATCCGTCCTGGCACGAGCCTGTGATGTCCAACACGATGTGGTTGCGGCACCTGGACTACTGCACCATACGGTACGCTGACGAATGCGACTCCACCTCGCCGACATCCACCGTCGCCTCACGCGCCCGCTGCCTCACACGGCGGGCATACCGTGCCATATTCTCCTCGGAGTAGGCCCATGGTGCGTCCTGATGCTCGACGCACGAACGGAGGGGATGCATGTCCGCCACTGCGTTCGGACGCCAGCCGGACCGCACCGCCTCCAGCGAGGCAGCAACGGCACACCTAGCGTCGGATCCATGCACCGTTTGGCGGGAGCAATGGATTTCCGACGGAAGGAGTCCGAGCGGTGCTGGGCACGGGCCTCCTTCCGGGAGCGGCGGAGTGCAAGCCGGACGGCCAGATCCTCCTCGGGGCCGCATGGGATGAGCTTGTGGTCGATTGATCTGGAGGTGAAGGGCTCGGATCCTGTTGCCTTCCATGCCGGAGCTGGCCAGAAATCGCCGGAGGTGAACTTGGGTGGCGGAGGGAGTCGAGGGGAGTGGAGTGTGAAGTGGCTAGGGTTTCGATGAGCGGATGAGAATGAATATATGTGTGGTTGGATGGGCCAGCATGGGCCGGGTCTGACATGGTGGGCGCGGCCGGGTGTGTCCATATCTGCCCCATATTTGGGCTAGATATGAGGTGTGCCGGTCAGTTCGGGTGTTTGAGGCCCGTTTAAGGTGCCCAACTAGGTCGAAATTTCATGATGGGTCGGTGACCATGCGGCCCGCTCGGACGTTTGAGGAGGGTTTCTGTTGGCCGTCTGTAGATGCTATAAGACACCAAACATGATTGGCCACTTGGTGTCACGTTGTTGGGCTGCTGCTTGGGATTTCACGTTGTTGGGCTGCTGCTTGGTATGTGCATTTATTTGGGCGGATCGTGTGGCTTGGCTTGCTGAATTCAATGTGGTGACCGGTTTCATTCTCCCCCGCTCATTTTTTTCCATGCAGGAAAAAAACGCGGTCCAACCCGTCGTGCCATTCTAAAATTATGTTTGGTCATCTGTTTATATAGACGCATTTTCGACGCAAATTTAGGCCAGATTGCGTCTACACGAACACAAGGAGACTGTGTTCACCTCGGGGCTTGCACGTCGGCCGTTCAAATACCACCCACCAACCTATTTAATAGCACCTGTGTGTCTGGTCCTGCATGTCAATGACCGAATGCAGTCCAGGCGCATCCTTTTTTAATGCCGATGTGTCTGGGGGGGGGGGGGGGGGGGGGGGGGGGGGCAGTCTGGTCCACTTCTTCTCCCTGTCCACTATGCCCACCTACACGAGAGCCCTAGCAGCTAGCATGAGCTTCCTCAGCAAGCGCAAGGCCAGCTCGTCGTCCGGGCGCCAGCCAACTTCAACATTGCGTCGTGGTCGGCACGCCAAAAGTTGTACCTGCCCATCCACGACTGTCGCTATTTTGGGGGAACCGCATCCCGACTCCATGGCCGGAGTTAATATGTCGCACATATGGCACCTCAACACCAACAAGATGCCGGTGCCTACAGTGCTGCAGACTGACTGCGTGCGGTTGGCGGAGATCCGCCGCCGCCGAAGTGAACTCCCGGATGAGCTCCGCCACCACATAAACTACGCGGCGGACTCGCCCAACTGGGACGCCTGGTTCACCAACGAGAACGAGGTCTGACGCCTGTAGAGCTTGGGCGCGTCGGCTGAGCACGCTTCACCACCGTCTGTGGTGGTAAAGGAGGAGGACGCCATCCTTGCGGCGCTGGAGGAGGCCAACAGGTGGGCCTATATGAGGAGTCAGAGCCCCCGCCTGGCCGCACCCCTCCTTCACCCGCCACCACATGGCGTGAGTCGGGTTGTTTCCGCCACTCCTCCACCGCCACCCGATCCGCCTCCGCCGACGGTTGCGCCCATGATTTTGCTCATCGACCACTTCCTAGCCCCCGCTCATCCCCCACCCGCCCGCCGCCCGCCACATGACGCCGTGAGTCGGTGGTTTATCCTCCGCCGCCACCCGATTCGTACCCGCTGCCATTTTCGCCGCCCCGATGTCGGCATGCCGCTGAAGAAGGTCTCCAAGAGCGGGTTCTTCGGAGTGCGGGCGAAGCCGTCCGGCAACTTAGGTGCCGAGTTCTTCGACGCGGGCCGTCGGTTCTGGCTCGGCACGTACGACACTGCTGCCAAGGCCACCTGTGCATTGCGGGAGGCCGAGGACGGTGCTCAACTTCCCGGATATTGAGACCCGGGCAGATGCTAAGTTCCTCATGTCGGAGTGTGTTCAGATGGAGGAGATGACGAAGAAGAAGACAAATAAGAGGTCGGCCATTGTCATTGCTCCTAGCGATAGCGACAAGGCGGCAATGGTGAAGTTCACGCGGGAGCATCCAGAGTATGTTCAGGCCAAGTGCGAGTACTTATGGAAGCGTGAGGCCGAGCAAAAGAAGAAGAAGGTGAAGAAGGAGGACGAGGCCAGACCCTCGACGGTGATCCCTGTTGAGTCCTCGGAGGACGATGAGGAGTTTTGGGGGCCCTCGGATGAGGATGCAAGGAGTGTTGGATGCCCTCAGAGAAGGACGACTAGTTTGATGGATGTAGTAGTTTGAATTAGTTGTAGTAGTCATTTGATTTATGGTTTTAATTAGAACTATATTTGAATTATGTTTCAAATGAAGTAGTAGTTGAAGTTTCTAGTTTTTACATCTTCACATTAGCACCAGCTATTGGAATTGGAGTTTTACATCACAAATATACACCATTTGTTGGAGTTGGCTCTTTTTTGGAGATGTAAAAAACACTTTTCGGTGATTTAAATTATACAACACCTAGTTTTATATCTCCAAATTTGCATCATATATTGAAGATGCTCTAATTTTTCTTATATCCAACCCAAAATAAAGGTATAACAATGCAGATAATCTTTTGATTAATTGCATGGGTTAAACACCAGACAATCCTTGAATGATTAACTGGTTACATCTGCTGGAAGCATCTCTGCCTAGCATATTTCTGATTTTGGGGCTTGTATTAGTACCATCTATCATACACACTATTATAAAATGTGTTACTACCTGAAAGTGATAGGTGTAATTGACAACCTACCTCCGACAATGATTTGCCCCAAAAATGGGTGTATTGTTTTCAGTACTACAAAGATACTTCGGTAACTCTCAAGTTGTGACTGTCTCTGCGTCATATTAGCCTGAGCCGGGATACTTCCGCAATCTGCAAGTGAATGCGTACACACATCATATTGCTTGTAATCTGTGGGAATTTCACACTGTCATAGCTAACAATCATCACAAGTTATTTCAGAATCTCACATCGCATCTTGGCAAAAGGCTACGTGTCGCACGTTCTTGCATCCTGATACCTCTCCTGCATAGGTATTGAACTAACAAGAGATCAAATAGGGAAATTTTCTCGATGTGTTTGAGAAAAAGAGGAACCGCCAACCCTTGAACCTTAATTGACTCATCGTTTCTATTATGATGTGAAGTGAGGCATATATAGGATGATCTCCATAAAGAGATCAAGGCTGGGTGCCTCAGGTAGTTATGCCTCCTTTATTTTTAAAAGGGCACAAAATGATGGGCTATGATGGAAGGACATGTCTACGCCAACAAAAGTAAATAGAAAGCATTAACGGTCCATAAATACTCATCACTTATCATTTTTCTCTTGAACCAAACCTTTGGGTGCTTCTCAATTTGATATTGTATCAACTTAAAGACATTAACACCAGAATAATCACCATGTACTCTTGCACCATTAAGGTAATAGATTTTTACTTAAATGATGATACGGTTTTTTCAATATGGCCATTTTATTGATGCAATAAGTGGAGACTAAATAAGTAAACTCAGCCTGTACAACAACATGATAACAAACCATCAAAATGCACATGGTGCACATGCCAACCAGTCCAAATGCTAGAAAGGAAACAAGTTCCAAAAAGTGCAATGCCTACCTAGGCCATAGGGGGAGCTTTTCCCGAGCCAACGCGCATTCCCCTGGTAATTGAGCCATAAATCTAGCAAAAATCCAGCAAAAATCTTCCTGAAGCTCATAATTTTGCCCACTTAACCCATTGCCCCACCGACGATTTGTCTCAAGCTCTGGCACAATACTACTAGCACGTCAGGACACTACAAATTTCATAACCAGGGAAGAAGGAGCATCGACTAAGACCATCCTACAAAGCAATCCACTAAATCTTGATGACCTAGAAGTCCCTTATAAAATCTCTCCACCTGAAAGAAAACACGGAGCATGATACAGATCTCCCCCACTCATCCCAAAAAATTGCCATCAAGAAAGACGAAGCACTATAGGTCTGGTCTTGCAACCATCCAAATGTGGTCCACCACATCACCCAAACGTTGGTAGCGATGGTTGCCGAACGAAACCACATTGTTTTTACGCAGAGGTGCTAGGGAATTGCAGATGTTGTCTTCTAGAATGATTTTATACATGGACTTTTTTTGCATGAAAATACAAAGAAATAAAAATAAATGCATAGAGAAAACTAATAAAGGAATAAAATAAACAAAAATAATAAAAAATAGCTATAAATAAAAATGTAACATAAAATAAAAGACAACCCACCCCAAATTAGGCCATGCCAAAAGTAACAAAACTGTAAGTAGTACGTTTATTATTCCCCATGGTGAACCGGGAAGACAAAAACATCTTATTCATTGCTTATGTTGGCGATAGTCGCTATGAGGCTCCCGCCCCAAGACATGGGTCGGCCAATGTCAAGAACTTTTGCACTAAGCGGCAAGAGGTTCCTACCGATACTCATTTTGCAATTTTTCCTATTATGTTTCTTCTCACCAATTTTCGATGGTTTATTCTGCTTTTCCCTTTTTGTTTGTATATATTTCATATTTTGGATTTTAATTTTAATATTTTAAAATTCATGAATATTTTTTAAGACAATTCATGAATATTTCCATACATTCATGAAGTTTAAAGAAAATTCCTGATCATTTTTTAATCATGAATATTTTTTAAATTCATAATTATTTAATTAAGATTAGTTCACATTTTTTACAATAGTATTTAAACGGTCTTCTCTTTCGGAGTGGCAATTTTCTTTGAGTGATGAGTGATCCTTGTGCATATTGGATGGCCTATGGTAGCGATCGAATGGTAGGTGCATGTTTTAGCGACAATAGATCACACATAGTGTAGAATAGGACCTGCTAACACTAATATGTGTTGAACTGTAAACAACAGCACAATGCCGAGCCTTTACAAAAACATGACGAGAATCCATCAAAAGCTAGAATGTAAAACAAATATGACCCCTCCTCTCTCTCCTCGAGATCATGAAGCAATTTTGAGTATCCCTCAATAATTAGACCATAAATCCAGTGAAAAACAACCTAAATCTCACAACCCCCCCCCCCCCCCCCCCCCTTAGCCCATTGCCCAACCAATTATTTGGCCCAAGCTCTACCACAAGAGCTAGTACCTCTTTTCTCCATGATGAAACTACAAATTCCATGGGGAATAAGGACGATGACCATCTTGCTAAGAAATTCACTAAATCTCGATGACCCATAAGTCATGCAATATCTTGACCCAAAAAAGTTGGAGGATGACACAAATGCACTCCTCCTCGTTTCCGGCTTCCTTTAATTTGATCCTTTTGGAAATTGTGGGGCCCTAAAAAGCAAGGGTTGGTAGCACGAATAAAGTTTTTTTAGTTGAGAATCAATGTATTAGTCTGTGGAGTCCTTGCAACGAGTCAATAATCAACACATACACAGAATTTAGAAATTTTTCCTTGGTTTCCAACTTAGGCTACTGAGGTTGCCAAACCCTCGAGCTTTGCTAGTTACAAGAATTATTGTATTGGGTGTTCGGAAATGGATTGCATAGAAACAGGTAAAAACATTCAGACTATAAAAGAACATAAAATAATGTGATCAAGATTGTGATAACGAGGAATAAATCTCCAGCATCAATAACTTCACTAGTAGCATCCTTCCAAATAAAAAGCAATATGTGTGGTCAACAAGTTACAATTGTGTTTGAATAAATTTTGGTGTTTATAATTGATCATACATATCATATTGCATATAGGAATTAGATCATTGTATCTAAAGACCATTATCCAACAACATCTATAGGTAATACTCCACCCAGGATCACTATCCATCATGCATCTCTATTTATTACGTAAAACTAGAGCATTGCTTTAAGCAATGTGACATAATGTAGATAATATATATTCTCCTTACCTCCGATTCATCACCGAGGAAACTAGGAAACTATCCTTTTATAGTCAGTAGCAATAACACAATATAAGCTTATTTCCCTTTCTGTCACCTAGATTGATTACCTTTAAGGTTAAACCCAACTAACATACACAACTACCTCTTAGAGATTATATATGCCTATAAATCATACAACAAAGTTCTCAAAAAATCCAAAAGAAATCCATATATAAATCTGATTGCAAAGGAAAAATTCATCACACTACAACAAAGACACCGAGAAATCACATCAGATTGATAACAATCATGTGGGGTAGCTCATTTGATCTTTGTATTGAGAAGCAAGAGAGAGAGGATGCCTTCTAACTACTGTTTTGGACCCATAGTCCAAGGACTACTACTTACACATGGACATTGTGGTAGCGAGGCTGATGAAGATAACTCTGATGACGATTTCCTCATTCGACAAAGTACCAAGAAAGTTCTCCAGATTTGATTGCCTCGGAGCGCATGGTGGTCGTGGCATGAAAATTCCTCGATAAAAGGTTATGGGGTTTTCGGGATAATATAAAGGTAGGGGCATCATGAGGTGCCCAAGGGCCTACACGCGGCCCCACCTCATGTCCCGGGCACTGACCACTAGCTCCTATCATGTGGGGCTCATAGTGGTGCCCTCCAGTGGCCTTTGGCCCATCTTGGATCCATCTTGATGTGAAACTTTGTCCTGTATTTTATTTCAGTTTTTGATCCATGAAATGGTATTTTTCTACCAAATCCAAAAACAACAACTTAAATTGAGACTAGATTAATAGTTTAGTCTAATAAGTCAATATAACCGCTCCAAATTGATGCAATATTGGTATAAAAGTAGCATGAACATATACAAAATTATATATATGTTTGAGACGTATCACTCCCCCAAACAAACTGTCATCTACAAAGATGGAGCATCCTAGATTAAATCTTGGAACCATCAAATTTGGGCACGACATCACCCATCAGACATAGGTTGCTAGGGTCACCGAATAGACCAGGCTGATCATGAAGAGATGCTAGAGCGCTGCAGACATTTTTTTATGAATGATTTGTATAAGAATTGTTTTCAACTAAGATGTAAATAAATATAAAATGGTGATATTTTTTTTACAAAAAGACAATAAAAGAAAAACATAATTACTAAATTTAAGTAAATCATGAAGCACAAAATAAAAGGCATTCCACCCAAAAATGGGTGAGATTGAAAATAACAAAGTTGTAAGTGAAGTTCATTATTCCCCACAATGACAAGGGAACACATGCACAATTTTCCTGATTTGTTGCTCATTGCAATGCTTTATCGAGGAATCTCAGGGATGTGTCGATGGGCCAGGGCCAATTAACAATTCCGAACGTTTTTTCTTCAGGTTTTCTTTGTTTTTCCTTTTTCTTTTTCCTTTTTCTAATACTTTACTATATATGGTGAATATTTTAGAATATGTTGTTTATAATTTTTTGTAACACCTTTTTTTGAAAAAACAATGAAAATAGAAAAAAAGAGAAAAAAAGAAAAGGATCTCTACTATTAAAGGGGCGCTCGTCCCATTGCCTCCACCTCTCACCCGGTATTTCCCTCAAACGTTCCTCTCCCTTCTTTGGTTTCCTGTTGGCTTTTTAACCCCAACTTATGTCGCACAAAACAAAGTCAACATAAATATCTTAACTTGGAATAATCTAAACCAAATTGATACCTTTCCAAAACCACGTCCTGCATTAACTTAATCTGGTTAAATCAATCTTAACTAAACAAAAACTTTCACGCCATTCCCTAGCCATACTCCCATCAAATTAAATGTTAACTCAATATGTTGTTTATAATCGAGGGTCTGGACATTATTTGGCTAACGTAATTTAGCACTTCCATTTATTCTGCTAAGCTTTTGAGTTCAATGGAGGATAGAGTTGGTATGTTGTGTATTATTGCCGACTACATGATAGGAAAATAGAGGGCATGTGTGCATGGATAGTGCATCCAGCAAGTGTAGATAAGACAAGGATGGCGCACACCATCATTATGATTCAGCAAAATTACAATTCGATAGAGGGGGATCTTGCCAAAAATGGTGTGCTAGAGTGTGACACCATGAGATTGATGACGTTCGTTGTGAATAGGTGCACAATATGATCACTATTGGCAAAGGTGGCAAGGAGAGGTGATCACACGAATAAGTCGTTTCAGGCGTGCGGTGATTTATTTCTCCTGTTGCAACACACAGACAATTTTTCTAGCTGCTTGTAATGCATACAAGTTAATTAAAGACAGATTATAAAACGCCTTATAATAAGAAAACAAATGTTGAAATATACCGATGTAGAGAGAGAAATAGAGTCCACATACATTCTGTGACAATCGACGTGCCGTCGTCGATTTCTTTACATGAAACCGATCGACCGTCCATGCTTTTCATTCACCGGTCCGTCATCATCTGGCGTGAATCGCAGTGGGGAAACACGCGCGTGCGGCGTAAGCTCGCATTATGGACCTCACCTCTGGTCTCATGGATGTAATCAAACCCAAGCACATGCACGCGAACGTGTACTTCTGGATGACCGGACTATTAGCAATAATCTTGTCCTAATAAAAATAGGTTTAAGCTAATCATAATGAGGGTGGCCGGTGATTAGGTGTCCTATTTGTATACGGCTTGCATGTCGTGTGGTATTTTGAGCAGTAGCCTAATAGGAAATTAGGAGCCCAAGTACTAGACGTTTAGCCATGTCCGTGTAAGCGTTTGGAGTCCAGAATACTAGTCGGTTTAGGAGGTCCTTGGGTCGGCTCGTGCATATATAAGCACAGCCTATGGGGTGACTTTATTGTATCAACGTGGAGAAAAAAGAAAAGAGAAAGAGGAGAAACAAAGGGCACGACAAGAGCCCTTGGCTATAAAAGTTTTGCGCGTGCGTGTTCATTGTGATTTGATGTGATCGATTCTGTGGGCAAGTTCCAACAATTGATATCAGAGCAAGGTTCAAGGCGAAGCCGCGCTTGCCCCGGGGAGGCAACCCCTACTAGCGCCTCGGGGCGGGCGATATAGTCGCTGGGTGGTTCAGCGACGAGGAGGGGCGGGCGATGTTGTCGTTGGGTGTTGCAGCGATGAGGAGGATTATGCGACCGTCGTTCGATGGAGCGACAAGGAGGGAGACGGCGGGCTGTCGTCGGCAAGGCGACGGATGGAGATCGTTGACGGGAGCGGTGGTGCGGTGATGCGGTCCTGAAAGTCGTCAAGATCGTCATCTGGGAGTTAGAGTCAAGGAGTCGTGCGGGTTAGCACGGTCGATCGGTCGGTTGGTCAGTCAGTCGTCGTCGTCATCGTCATGTCCGAGTGCTCGTCTCTGTGAGGAGGCGTTGAAGATGAAGCGCATCTAGATCGTCTATGTGTCTCGACGAGAGGATCAAGTTCAAGTATGTGGGGGCGGTAAACCAGTGAAGGTGAGTCTCTTCAATGAGGTCATGTCTCTACATGAGGCTGGAGTGCATGGTGTAGTGCACGGGGTGGTGTGATCCACAAGGAGTCGGCATGTATCTTGCTAGGGTGGATGGTGAAGTCCACCGGGTGGGGAATTCCACAGATTACTAGCGAGGCTGGGTAGTCCAAGGCATATTTGAGATGGTCCGTAAATTCGCCAAGTTGAAACTAGGAAGAGATTGTTGCAATCAATGAAGCCTAACAATTTAACTTGTCATGGTGCGAGCAGATGAGTCGATAAGAGGTGATCTACAACGAGCCAAGACCGGAGAAGCATAGTGGAGTCAAGATTAGAGAGAGATTATTAGCAATAATCTTGTCCTAATAAAAATAGGTTTAAGCTAATCATAATGAGGGTGGCCGGTGATTAGGTGTCCTAGTTGTATACGGCTTGCATGTCGTGTGGTATTTTGAGCAGTAGCCTAATGGGAAATTAGGAGTCCAAGTACTAGACGTTTAGCCATGTCCGTGTAAGCGTTTGAAGTCCAGAATACTAGTCGGTTTAGGAGGTCCTTGGGTCGGCTCGTGCATATATAAGCACAGCCTAGGGCGTGACTTTATTGTATCAACATGGAGAAAAAAGAAAAAAGAAAAAGGAGAAACAAAGGGCACGACAAAAGCCCTTGGCTATAAAAGTTTTGCACGTGCGTGTTCATTATGATTTGATGTGAGTTCCAACACGGACGACGACCAAGATGACGCGTATGTGCAGCTTCCTTCCATGGCGCTACCTATGGATTGAACTGCGTCTGCGTGGAGGCTACCTACACGATCCGTGCGCTCCATTTATTTGCGAAACAGAGACGTGGATAACTACTGTTCTGTGTTCCGTGGCCTCAGCGGCTGTGGCTGAAAGAGCAGCCTGAACGAGCTGGTTCCCCGATCTCCCCTGCCCGGAAAAAGTCCAAAACAGACTGTGAAGTTGTCGACGAAAGCTAAATCAAACCTTAAACTTTGAATCCCGAAAATTAGCACTCTGAACTCGTAATCCCGGTCTATTTTGGATCCTAGATCAGTTTGGCACACTGGGAATAAGAAAATCCCGGCCGGGATAACCTGCTACTCAGAATTTGGGCCGGCCCACTGTAACACAACAAGAAATCATCAACTTCAAAATATATTCGCGCATTTCTAAAATTTTCAGAAGTTAAAAATATTCCTGTTTTCTATTTATCGCACAAATTTTATTCCTTTTGTGTTTTTAGTTTTATTTGGAATTTTGAAATTCTATTCGCATTTTTAAAAACCGTTTGTGATTTCAAAAAAAATTCTAAAAAATGTTCAGAATTTCAACAGTTTTTCACCTGCTATGAAAATGTTTCAGATTTTGAAAAATTATGTCACATTTTATAAATAATGTTATTATAATTTTTTAAATAATGTTTTAAACATAATTTTTTTCTGAAACCTGAACATAATTTTAAAGTGTGAATGCTTTTTGATAATTTAAAAAATAGTAACAAATTAGCGCGCGCGTGCGACACTGCTAATGGGCCGGCCCAATTCAGCAAATACCGGCTAAGTCCTCGCAAGGTTTGAAATAGAACGGGATAATAGAGTTTGGTGTGCTGATTTCAGAGATTGAGAGTTCAGGATTTGATTTAGCTTTCACCGACCAATTCAAGGTTTGTTTTGGACTTTTTCGCCCCTGCCCTCATCGGTTCCTCTGCCGAGCGGGGCTCAGACGGAGTACTGGCACGTCCACCTGATGGGGTCGGCAAGTCGGCACGTGGCGCGGTCCGGCGGTGATGAGCGAGACAGCGACCCACACGAGGCAGGCCGGCCAGTGCGATCTGCACAAGGTTTGCTTGCAAAGAAAATACAGTAGATACTGTACTAGCCAAGCCTAACATCGACACAAACGGATTTATTCGTTGCAGAATGGGTAGAAAAAATTGTTAGATGATGCAAGGGAGAAATAGCCAGTTTTCTAATTCACAACACTCCTGAACCTCTTTTCTTGTGCAAAATAACTTATAAGATGGCATTACAAGAGTAAAGAAAACATGAATATTTGAGCATCATGTTATTATGAACTCACCGGATTGTCGGCAAAGCTTCTATATTGCTGACTTTCCTCTTTCGGAACCATCAGATTTAAGGCCAGCGGTTCAGATTAGATGCTACTCCCTCCATTTCTAAATATAAGCCTTTTTAAAGATTTTAATAGGGTTTACCTACGAAGCAAAATGAGTGAATCTACACTCTAAAATATGTCTATATACGTCTACATGTAGTCCGTACTGAATCGGACATTCAATTCGGTGCCCAGGTTCATTTACATCTGGTGAACAGTAAATTAAAAAAAATATAATAAACAAAACCAACAAAATCTGAAATTATTTTAGGTGGAAGATATTTCAATGTGTGACGTTCGTGCCAAATTTCAGCTTATTCAGACATTTGAGGCGCTTATGAAAAAAACACAGAATCGATCAAAACGGTAAGTGAACAGTAAAAAATTTTACAGCCGCAAAAAATGTCTTTTTTGCTGAGAGGTACTGAAATGTCCAAACTCCATGAAATTTGGCATGGACTTCACGCAAATCAGCGTCAATCATCACAAAAAAAGATATCGATTTTTCTTTACTATTTTAAATGAATTTACTGTTCACTTCGGGTGTAGGGCCAAAACGCTGCATCCATATTGAAATCTCTAAAATGTGTTATATTTAGAAACAGAGAATACAAAACATATCTACAATATAGTCAAGCATGCCAAAAAAGTGCATTTATGCACTTCTTGACTTCGGATACAATAAAATTGATACGGGTTGTTCATTTTTAATCTAGCATATTCTAGACGCAAAGTCAAGCTATTGTAGCGAGGACTTTACTCTGCAAAGTTGACGAATCTGAACTGCATTATGAATTAACGAGAATTTTATGTCTCTCTTGGCATGAGGGCTTGTTACACACCTTCTCACATCCCGACACCTCTCTTGCCTAGGCTAAGGAACTAACAAGAGAAGGGATAGGCAATTGCTTGAACTAGCAACCCGAAACCTAAAATGATTCCTCATCTCTCTTAGGATGGGAAATGAGGCATATATACGATAGACTGGAAGAGAGATTGAGCCGGATTCTAGGGGTAGTTCCACCTCAAAAACACAAAATGATGGGTAAATAGAGAAGGGGAGGTTGGCACCCCATGAGGGAAGGAGTAAATAGAGAATCATACACACTTCACAAATATACATTTCTATCATTCTTCTCAAGTTACCAAATGTTTATGTATATATGTTCGTTTCTATCTTGAACCATGCAGTTGGGTGCTTCTCAATCTGATACGGCATGAGCTTAAAGATATTGCATATAGAAACAATAGCCATGGCCTTTTCCACCATCAAACTAGTAGGCCATTTTTGTTCGATAATGTGAAATTTTATTAATGCATTAAACTATGACACAATAAGTAAAATTGGCCTTCACAACAACATGATGACAAAGTACCGAGAATGCACACAGTCAACATGCTAACAAACACAACATCTAACAAATAAAACAAAACACAAGTGCAATCCCCACAGTCATCATCTTCAACCGATGTACTCACTAGCGCATCTTTGCTTCATGACGATAATACAATTCCATAATCGGCAGAAAGAATGAATGTTGACCGAGACCATATTGCGAAGCAAGTTGTTGAATCTGGACATCCTGCAAATCCCAAATACAGTCTCTCCACATGAAAGAAGTTAGGACGTGACAACCCGCACCCTCTCCAAATGGAATGCCTCCAACGAAGAGGTGGGTTCATAGCTACACATCCACAATCGTAGTGTGAACCTCCGAAAATAACACATATATTTTCCACCGAGAAGCAACCCAAATGGGAGCCATAGTGTGACCCTCTGGCATTTCGCCCATTCCAAATCTCTCAAGTGAGAAGCATCACCAAAGTTGCATTATCCTGCTTATAACTTGGCATGTCAAGATGGTAGCGTTCCACTAGAATCTGCATCGATGGAAGTGGTTATAATCCACATGATCAAATCGAGGTCAGAAAACCCAAGCCAGGAATTATTGAATGGAAGTTGAGAAGCTGCATTCTGATAAAGGGAATATATCAGTATCCATGCCTTTACCCAAGTGAGTTTAGAAAAGGGATGACGAGCATGAAAATTGTGCTACTAGTTGAAATGTTCTCAGAAACGGACCCCTTCACAAACTGTGCTCGACACAAATTGTATCTGGTAGATAAATTGTCTAGTAGTAATATTAGATAATCAACCTGTTGGAAATATGCCCTAGAGGCAATAATAAATAAGTTATTATTATATTTCTTTGTTCATGATAATAGTCTTTTATTCATGCTATAACTGTATTATCCGGAAATCGTAATACACGTGTGAATACATAGACCACAATGTGTCCCTAGTGAGCCTCTAGTTGACTAGCTCGTTGTGATCAACAGATAGTCATGGTTTCCTGGCTATGGACATTGGATGTCGTTGATAACGGGATCACATCATTAGGAGAATGATGTGATGGACAAGACCCAATCCTAAGCATAGCACAAAGATCGTGTAGTTCGTTTGCTAGAGCTTTGCCAATGTCAAGTATCTCTTCCTTTGACCATGAGATCGTGTAACTCCTGGATACCGTAGGAGTGCTTTGGGTGTATCAAACGTCACAACGTAACTGGGTGACTATAAAGGTGCACTACAGGTATCTCCGAAAGTATCTATTGTTTTATGCGGATCGAGACTGGGATTTGTCACTCCGTGTAAACGGAGAGGTATCTCTGGGCCCACTCGGTAGGACATCATCATATGCGCAATGTGACCAAGGAGTTGATCACGGGATGATGTGTTACGGAACGAGTAAAGTGACTTGCCGGTAACGAGATTGAACAAGGTATTGGATACCGACGATCGAATCTCGGGCAAGTAACATACCGATAGACAAAGGGAATTGAATACGGGATTGATAAAGTCCTTGACATCGTGGTTCATCCGATGAGATCATCGTGGAACATGTGGGAGCCATCATGGGTATCCAGATCCCACTGTTGGTTATTGACCGGAGAACGTCTCGGTCATGTCTGCATGTCTCCCGAACCCGTAGGGTCTACACACTTAAGGTTCGATGACGCTAGGGTTATAAAGGAAGTTTGTATGTGGTTACTGAATGTTGTTCGGAGTCCCGGATGAGATCCCGGACGTCACGAGGAGTTCCGGAATGGTCCGGAGGTAAAGATTTATATATAGGAAGTCCTGTTTCGGCCATTGGGACAAGTTTCGGGGTCATCGGTATTGTACCGGGACCACCGGAAGGGTCCCGGGGGCCCACCGGGTGGGGCCACCTGCCCCGGGGGGCCACATGGGCTGTAGGGGGTGCTACTTGGCCTACATGGGCCAAGGGCACCAGCCCCTAGAGGCCCATGCGCCAAGATATAGGAAAAAGGGGAGAGTCCTAAAGGGGGAAGGCACCTCCGAGGTGCCTTGGGGAGGATGGACTCCTCCCCCCTCTTAGCCGCACCCCTTCCTTGGAGGAAGGGGCAAGGCTGCGCCTCCCCCCTCTCCCCTGCCCCTATATATAGTGGAGGGGAGGGAGGGCATCCATACCTGAGCCCTTGGCGCCTCCCTCCCTCCCGTGACACCTCCTCCTCTCCCGTAGGTGCTTGGCGAAGCCCTGCAGGATTGCCACGCTCCTCCATCACCACCACGCCGTTGTGCTACTGCTGGATGGAGTCTTCCTCAACCTCTCCCTCTCTCCTTGCTGGATCAAGGCGTGGGAGACATCGTCGAGCTGTACGTGTGTTGAACACGGAGGTGCCGTCCGTTCGACACTAGGATCATCGGTGATCTGAATCACGACGAGTACGACTCCATCAACCCCGTTCACTTGAACGCTTCCGCTTAGCGATCTACAAGGGTATGTAGATGCACTCTCCTTCTACTCGTAGCTGGTTTCTCCATAGATAGATCTTGGTGACACGTAGGAAAATTTTGAATTTCTGCTACGTTCCCCAACAGTGGTATCAGAGCTTGGTCTATTGCGTAGATTCTTTGCACGAGTAGAACACAAAGTAGTTGTGGGCGTTGATGTTGTTCAATATGCTTACCGTTACTAGTCCAATCTTGTTTCGACGGTATTGTGGGATGAAGCGGCCCGGACTGACCTTACACGTACTCTTACGTGAGACAGGTTCCACCGATTGACATGCACTTGGTGCATAAGGTGGCTAGCGGGTGCTAGTCTCTCCCACTTTAGTCGGAACGGATTCGATGAAAAGGGTCCTTATGAAGGGTAAATAGCAATTGGCATATCACGTTGTGGTCTTGCGTAGGTAAGAAACGTTCTTGCTAGAAACCCATAGCAGCCACGTAAAACATGCAACAACAATTAGAGGACGTCTAACTTGTTTTTGCAGGGTATGCTATGTGATGTGATATGGCCAAGAAGAATGTGATGAATGATATGTGATGTATGAGATTGATCATGTTCTTGTAATAGGATTCACGACTTGCATGTCGATGAGTATGACAACTGGCAGGAGCCATAGGAGTTGTCTTTATTTATTGTATGACCTGCGTGTCATTGAAGAACGCCATGTAAACTACTTTACTTTATTGCTAAACGCGTTAGTCATAGAAGTAGAAGTAGTCGTTGGCGTGACAACTTCATGAAGACACGATGATGGAGATCATGGTGTCGTGCCGGTGACGATGATGATCATGGAGCCCCGAAGATGAAGATCAAAAGGAGCAAAATGATATTGGCCATATCATGTCACTATTTGATTGCATGTGATGTTTATCATGTTTATGCATCTTGTTTACTTAGGACGACGGTAGTAAATAAGATGATCCCTTACAAAATTTCAAGAAGTGTTCTCCCCTAACTGTGCACCGTTGCTACAGTTCGTCGCTTCTAAGCACCACGTGATGATCGGGTGTGATGGATTCTTACGTTCACATACAACGGGTGTAAGAAAGTTTTACACAGCGAAAACACTTAGGGTTAACTTGACGAGCCTAGCATGTGCAGACATGGCCTCGGAACACGGAGACCGAAAGGTCGAGCATGAGTCGTATAGTAGATACGATCAACATGAAGATGTTCACCGATGATGACTAGTCCGTCTCACGTGATGATCGGACACGGCCTAGTTGACTCGGATCATGTAATCACTTAGATGACCAGAGGGATGTCTATCTGAGTGGGAGTTCATAAGATGAACTTAATTATCCTGAACATAGTCAAAAGACCTTTTGCAAATTATGTCGTAGCTCGCGCTATAGTTCTATTGTTTAGATATGATCCTAGAGAAAATTATAGTTGAAAGTTGATAGTAGCGATTATGCGATCAGTAGAAAGCTTATGTCCTTAATGCACTGCTCAGTGTGCTGAACCCCAAACGTCGTTTGTGGATGTTTCGAACATCGAACATACACGTTTTGATAACCACGTGATAGTTCAGTTAAATGGTTTAAGTAGAGGCACCAAAGACGTTTTCGAAACGTCGCAGAACATATGAGATGTTTCGAGGGCTGAAATTGGGATTTTAGGCTCGTGCCCATGTCAAGAGGTATAAGACCTCCGCGATTTTCTTAGCCTGCAAACTAAGGGAGAAAAACTCAATCGTTGAGCTTGTGCTCAGATTGTCTGAGCACAACAATCACTTGAATCGAGTGGGAGTTGATCTTCCAGATGAGATAGTGATGTTTCTCCAAAGACATTGCCACCAAGCTACTAGAGCTTCGTGATGAACTATAACATATCAGGGATAGATATGATGATCCTTGAAATATTCATGATGTTTGACACCGCGAAAGTAGAAATCAAGAAGGAGCATCAATTGTTGATGGTTGTCGAAACCACTAGTTTCAAGAAGGGCAAGGGCAAGAAGGGATACTTCATGAAACGGCAAATCAGCTGCTGCTCTAGTGAAGAAAGCCAAGGTTGAACCCAAACCCGAGACTAAGTGCTTCTGTAATAAGGGGAACAGTCACTAGAACGGAATTACCCTAGATACTTGGTAGATGAGAAGGCTGGCAAGGTCCATAGAAGTATATTGGATATACATTATGTTAATGTGTACTTTACTAGTACTCCTAGTAGCACCAGGGTATTAGATACCGGTTCGGTTGCTAAAGTGTTAGTAACTCGAAATAAAAGCTACGGAATAAACGGAGACTAGCTAAAGGTGAGCTGACGATATGTGTTGGAAGTGTTTCCAAGTTTGATGTGATCAAACATCGCACGCTCCCTCTACCATCAAGATTAGTATTAAACCTGAATGGTTTATTGAATCTCGATCGTAGTGATACACATTTTCATGCCAAAAGATATAAGATAGTAATGATAGTACCACTTACTTGTGGCACTGCCATGTAAGTCATAATGGTATAAAACGCATGAAGAAGCTCCATGTTGATGGATCTTTGGACTCACTCGTTTTAGAAAAGTTTGAGACATGCGAACCATGTCTATTGGTGTATATGCATGAAGAAACTCCATGCAAATGGATCGTTCGGACTCACTTGATTTTTGAATCACTTGAGATATGCAAATCATACCACATGGGCAAGATGACTGAAAAGCCTCATTTTCAGTAAGATGGAACAAGATAGCAACTTGTTGGAAGTAACACATTTTGATGTGTGCAGTCCAATGAGTGCTGAGGCATGCAGTGAATATCGTTATGTTCTTACTTCACAGATGATTCGAGTAGATGTTGAGAATATTTACTTGATGAAACACAAGTCTGAATTATTGAATGGTTCAAGTAATTTCAGAGTGAGGTAGAAGATCTTCGTGACAAGAGGATAGAATGTCTATGATATGATCATAGAGATGAATATCTGAGTTACGAGTTTTGGCACACAATTAAGACATTGTGGAAATTGTTTCGCAATTAATACCGCCTGGAACACCATAGTGTGATGGTGTGTCCGAACATCATAGTTGCACCCTATTGGATATGATGCATACCATGATGTCTCTTATCGAACTGCCACGATAGTTTATGGGTTAGGCATTAAAGACAACCACATTTACTTTAAATAGGGCACCACGTAATTCCGATGAGATGACACCGTATGAATTATGGTTTAGAGAAACCTAAGTTGTCGTTTCTTAAAGGTTTGGGGCTGCGACGCTTATGTGAAAAAGTTTCAGGATTAAGCTCGAACCCAAAGCGGATAAAATGCATCTTCATAGGACACCCAAAACAGTTGGGTATACCTCCTAATTCAGATCCGAAAGCAATATGAATTGTTTCTTGAATCAAGTCCTTTCTCGAGGAAAGGTTTCTCTCGAAAGAATTGAGTGGGAGGATGGTGGAGACTTGATGAGGTTATTGAACCATCACTTTAACCAGTGTGTAGCAGGGCACAGGAAGTTGTTCCCGTGGCACCTACACCAATTGAAGTGGAAGCTTATGATATTGATCATGAAGTTTCGGATCAAATCACTGCCGTACCTCGTAGGGTGACAAGGATACGTACTACTTCAGAGTGGTACGGTGATCCTGTCTTGAAGGTCATGTTGCTAGACAACAATGAACCTACGAGCTATGGAGAAGCAATGGTGGGCCCAAATTCCGACAAATGGTTAGAAACCATGAAATCCGAGATAGGATTCATGTATCAGAACAAAGCATGGACTTTGGTGGACTTGCCCGATGATCAGCAAGCCATTGAGATAAATGGATCTTTTAAGAAGAAGACGGACGCGGATGGAAATGTCACCATCTATGAAGCACGACTTGTGGCGAAGAGTTTTTCACAAGTTCAAGGAGTTGACTACGATGAGATTTTCTCATCCATAGCGATGCTTAAGTCCGTCGGATTCATGTTAGCACTAGCCGCATTTATGAAATCTAGCAGATGGATATCAAAACAAGTTTCCTTACCAGTTTTCGTAAGGAAAGGTTGTATGTAATACAATCAGAAAGTTTTTGTCAATCCTAAGGATGCTAAAAGGTATGCTAGCTCCAGCGATCCTTCAATGGACTGGAGTGAGCATCTCGGAGTTGGAATGTATGCTTTGATGATGATCAAAGATTTTGGGTTTGTATAAAGTTTATGAGAAACTTGTATTTCGAAAGAAGTGAGTGGGAGCACTATAGAATTTCTGATGAGTATATGTTGTTGACATATTGTTGATCAGAAATGATGTAGAATTTCTAGAAAGCATATAGGGTTATTTGAAAGGTGTTTTTCAATGGAAAGCCTGGATTAAGCTACTTGAACATTGAGCATCAAGATCTATAAGGATAGATCAAAATGCTTAATAATACTTTCAAATGAGCACATACCTTGACATGATCTTGAAGGTGTTCAAGATGGACCAGTCAAAGAAGGAGTTCTTGCCTGAGTTGTAAGGTACGAAGTTAAGACTTAAAGCTCGACCATGGCAGAATAGAGAGAAAGGACGAAGGTCGTCCCCTATGCTTAAGACGTAGGCTCTTCAGTATGCTATGCTGTGTACCGCACCTGAAGTGTGCCTAGCCATGAGTCAGTCAAGGGGTACAAGAGTGATCCAAGAATGGCTCACAGGACAGCGGTCAAAGTTATCCTTAGTAACTAGTGGACTAAGAAATTTTCTCGATTATGGAGGTGGTAAAAGAGTTCGTCGTAAAGGGTTACGTCGATGCAAGCTTGACACCTATCCGGATAGCTCTGAGTAGAGAGACCGAATACATATAATGGAGCAACAATTTAGAATAGCTCCAAGTAGAACAATTATTTGGAATAGCTCCAAATAGAGCGTGGTAGCTGCATCTAGGAGATGACATAGAGATTTGTAAAGCACACACGGATCTGAAAGGTTCAGACCCGTTGACTAAAACCTCTCTCACAAGCAACATGATCAAACATAAAACTCATTGAGTGTTAATCACATAGTGATGTGAACTAGACTACTGACTCTAGTAAACTCTTGGGTATTAGTCACATGGCGATGTGACCTGTGAGTGTTAATCACATGGCGATGTGAACTAGATTATTGACTCTAGTGCAAGTGGGAGACTGTTGGAAATATGCCCTAGAGGTAATAATAAATAAGTTATTATTATATTTCTTTGTTCATGATAATAGTCTTTTATTCATGCTATAACTGTATTATCCGGAAATCGTAATACACGTGTGAATACATAGACCACAATGTGTCCCTAGTGAGCCTCTAGTTGACTAGCTCGTTGTGATCAACAGATAGTCATAGTTTCCTGGCTATGGACATTGGATGTCGTTGATAACGGGATCACATCATTAGGAGAATGATGTGATGGACAAGACCCAATCCTAAGCATAGCACAAAGATCGTGTAGTTCGTTTGCTAGAGCTTTGCCAATGTCAAGTATCTCTTCCTTTGACCATGAGATCGTGTAACTCCTGGATACCGTAGGAGTGCTTTGGGTGTATCAAACGTCACAACGTAACTGGGTGACTATAAAGGTGCACTATAGGTATCTCCGAAAGTATCTATTGTTTTATGCGGATCGAGACTGGGATTTGTCATTCCGTGTAAACGGAGAGGTATCTCTGGGCCCACTCGGTAGGACATCATCATATGCGCAATGTGACCAAGGAGTTGCTCACGGGATGATGTGTTACGGAACGAGTAAAGTGACTTGCCGGTAACGAGATTGAACAAGGTATTGGATACCGACGATCGAATCTCGGGCAAGTAACATACCGATAGACAAAGGGAATTGAATACGGGATTGATAAAGTCCTTGACATCGTGGTTCATCCGATGAGATCATCGTGGAACATGTGGGAGCCATCATGGGTATCCAGATCCCGCTGTTGGTTATTGACCGGAGAACGTCTCGGTCATGTCTGCATGTCTCCCGAACCCGTAGGGTCTACACACTTAAGGTTCGATGACGCTAGGGTTATAAAGGAAGTTTGTATGTGGTTACCGAATGTTGTTCGGAGTCCCGGATGAGATCCCGGACGTCACGAGGAGTTCCGGAATGGTCCGGAGGTAAAGATTTATATATAGGAAGTCCTGTTTCGGCCATCGGGACAAGTTTCGGGGTCATCGGTATTGTACCGGGACCACCGGAAGGGTCCCGGGGGCCCACCGGGTGGGGCCACCTGCCCCGGGGGGCCACATGGGCTGTAGGGGGTGCTCCTTGGCCTACATGGGCCAAGGGCACCAGCCCCTAGAGGCCCATGCGCCAAGATATAGGAAAAAGGGGAGAGTCCTAAAGGGGGAAGGCACCTCCGAGGTGCCTTGGGGAGGATGGACTCCTCCCCCCCTCTTAGCCGCACCCCTTCCTTGGAGGAAGGGGCAAGGCTGCGCCTCCCCCCTCTCCCCTGCCCCTATATATAGTGGAGGGGAGGGAGGGCATCCATACCTGAGCCCTTGGCGCCTCCCTCCCTCCCGTGACACCTCCTCCTCTCCCGTAGGTGCTTGGCGAAGCCCTGCAGGATTGCCACGCTCCTCCATCACCACCACGCCGTTGTGCTGCTGCTGGATGGAGTCTTCCTCAACCTCTCCCTCTCTCCTTGCTGGATCAAGGCGTGGGAGACATCGTCGAGCTGTACGTGTGTTGAACGCGGAGGTGCCGTCCGTTCGGCACTAGGATCATCGGTGATCTGAATCACGACGAGTACGACTCCATCAACCCCGTTCACTTGAACGCTTCCGCTTAGCGATCTACAAGGGTATGTAGATGCACTCTCCTTCTACTCGTAGCTGGTTTCTCCATAGATAGATCTTGGTGACACGTAGGAAAATTTTGAATTTCTGCTACGTTCCCCAACACAACCATGGGTTGGGTGGATAGGAGGGTGGTTGTACCACAACCCATCAGGGACAACCCGTAGGAGGATAGTTAGGAGGTGGTTGTACCACAACCATAGGAATATTCTTTCAGTGGGAGGCACGTTTCCTGCAATAGCAAGCAACTATGTGTTACAGAAAAATTAGGAAACCACTGAAGCTCTGCTCCATAGTAAATAACTTGCAAGCCATGTAAGTAAAAGTCGATGTAAGAGAAGACAAAACAAGAGTTCTGTCAAAAATGACACCACATCTAGATTTGTCTTTTTTGTTTCTTAGTGTGTTCTCCGAATTTCTGGGTTATAGACACATTTCTTCCGAACATTCGCATGAAAATCGAAACATTTACATGTGATTTTGTTTTTCAAAATTGGGAGCATGTAAAGGGTGGTATCACATGATATTCCCCCGATAACATGAAACTAAGTGCGACCAAGGGTATCAATCATGGACGGGGATATTATCTTGGGATGGGGAAAACATGACATGTTTAAGTGTCCCTACCACCTCAAGATTGAAATATCTTGCAAATAACTCCAATGAAAATGAATACCACTAAACTAAGAACAATATCAAGCTAGCGAAAATCGGGATCTTACTGTTTGTGTTAGAAACTCTTGGGTCATCGAGATTTTGTACCTCCACTTTGTCTCAGCATACCAAGATGGTGTCGGGCGATTAATTATTCATGTATGTTGTACATTGTGTAATATGGCCATGAAGCAAAGAGGAGTCGTGCCTTATTTTAAGGGCATGGTTGTCTTGATTTATCCTCTTGGCTTTTGTTTTCTTTTAGCTTGTGTTTGTTGGTTGTTTTTTTGTACATTATCAATGTTTTGTCATTGTGTTGTTGTAAAGGTTGACTTTACATATTTGCATCAACATGATACATAATAAGATTGCCCATTATCGTAAAACACCCCACCACTTTAATAGTTGTTGTACCACCTTAATGGTACAAGAGGACATCTTTTATGTGTACTATCTTCAAGCTGATACGATACTGAGAAGCACCAAAAGATTTGGTTCAATACCTAATTGCAGAAAAACATATATGCACACAAAATATTCTTAGAAACCTTAGATAAATGATAAGAAATGTGTATTAGTGAAGTATATGCTTCGCTGTATACTCCCGCTCTCATCTCACACTATCCCTCTGCTTTATCGTAGCCTATTATTTTTCTTAAAAAATCAAAATGTATTGAGGTGTAATTAACCCAAGCACCCCACCCGGTCTCTCCGTCCATCCATCCTATATATACCTCACATCCCACCGCAACAAAAATCGTCTATCAAGCGAAGTTTGGGAGCTGCCCGTGCCTCTTCCTCTTCATGCAACAGTAGAGCGGATAGGGCTAATTGCTCTATCCAGTCTCTTTTTTGCTTCACTACTCTAGGTACGGGAGGTATTAGGACACTAGAAGGTGCCAAATAGGCCCTTGTATCAGTATGCCATGAGAATAGTAATTAACCCATATTGGCGTGATGCTCAAGAACTCACAATTATCTACTCTTCGCCCACTATATAATCGATGCTCTTGATCTACTTTGTGGAATTCAACTGATCTCTTTGACTACCAGATCGCTTGTTTCTCCAATTGTCTCTATACTAATTAGTTCAATAATTCAAAATGGGTGGCACCATAATACACAAATGTGGCGTGTGTGTACCGTTTCTTAAGATCCAACACAGTTGGTGCAATGTTATCGAGTGAACTCTTGCACGACTCACCCGTGACAAGTTACATGGCTATCTAGCAGTATGTATAGAAAAACTAGAGCCTCAAAGAACCATCAGTCTAATCACCACTATCACATCTTAGTCTTTGAATTAATGTACTAACATAATATCTGACCAAACGAAAATTCTTAAACTGCCACACCTTAAGTCATGTTTGAGCTGCAAATTCATGTCAAATAACATAAGAACCCATTGCCATTCTTGTATGCTTAGAATATGTTGAGTCTAACTATTAAATTTGCATTGTTATGTTATACTATTATATATTCAAAGTACTAAACGGTATAACTTGAAAAAAGATAATTCTGCAAGAAAATGCCACAATAATCAGACACATGAGGCCATTATAGTTTAAAAGGACTCTAAAACAACAACCATTAGTTTTTTTAGAATATCTCTTTGTCATTGAAGTTGGGGGAAATAACCCACGCATATGCCATTATAAAATACAATTGATCTTTTTTAGTTTTACCCTAAAATTATATACGTAAGTTAGCCATCAGCTCATGATTTTGGATTCACAATTCTAGAGTAGTTAAACACCGATTCATTAATTTTGGTTAGTATGTAAGGATGAAGACACTAAGTTGATGGGCAAGTTATGACATACATTTGGGGAAGATGATCATGTGTAAAGCATATATATACATGAACAAAAAAAAAATCTAATAATGTAATCTACAATTTATATCACGAATGATGTGGCACGTGGATGAAATGAGCACAAGGTTTAAACTAATATAATCCTTCATGGAAAATTCTCGAGGAGGTGTTTAGAAAGCATCGGATTATTGTTCATGCTTTAGTTATCTAACTACATATTGGTGACCAAACATAAATCCATACACAGACAACAATGTGTGCTTTAAAAAAAATTCTAACATTAACATTACCATGGATTATTTTAATATTCCTAGTAAAATGCACGTTTTATTTTCCTAGCAGATTATTTTCTATGATGATATATTTATAAATTCATCCAAATGCATCCATCAAGCAGGTAGTCATCGAAACTGTGCGCCCAAGAGCAAGTCAAAATCAAAGAGGAGATCTTTATACTAATATATAAGATCTAGCCGCGCAAATGCGCATGTCATACTACTAGTTTTAAATATGTGTGACACTTTTTAAATCACATGATTTTTCAAAAATACTGAATTTTTATAACTACATGAATATTTCCCCAAACTACCTGAACACATTTTTAAAATACTTGTTTATTTAGATGTACATGCATATTTTTTATTACATGAATATTCTATTACTTTTATTGTAAGTTATAACTAATGACCATTTTTGCTAATTATGTGAACACTTTTTCCACTTTTAGAAATAATTTTAAATGTATGTGACAGTTTTTAAATGACATAAATTTTCAAAAATACAGAACTTTTATAACTACATGAATATTTTCTCAAACTACGTGAACACATTTTGAAAATACATGTTTTTTAGACCTACATGCATTTTTTAAATTTTATTTATTACATTAATATTTTTAAGTTTATTTTTTGAGATGAAAAATGTACCTTATTTAATGGTCCATATCGATTGCTGCCCATTCATTTTAGGTTGTGGGCGACGCCTGGCTTCTGATCACTACAGGCTGATTTATAGGTGTCCCAACTCCCAGCTATGAAAGTTTTATGGTTTGGATTGCTGCTAATATAGGATTTATGAGTATAATATACAGTTTATGAAAAAAGGTCGTCATATGTATCTGCCTTGTCATTTGCTGCTGCTCACGTAGTCTTTATTATTTTATTTTACTACGAGGTACGAGGTGCAAATGTTTACAAAAAATAACACCCAAAGAGTGTGTGTGTGTGTGTGTGTGTGTTAGAGAGAGAGAGAGAGAGAGAGAGAGAGAGAGAGAGAGAGAGAGAGAGAGAGAGAGTAAAATGACACACTCGTAGAACGATTTCCCCGTTAGATCATCTGCATTCACCCAAATTCAGGCATCACTCATATTGTTGTTCATAAGGACGGTACACACATATTCGTGAAAACTTTGACATTTCTGTTTCTTAAAATCTCTCAATAGGCAAGCATCACCAAGGTCGCGATAGCCTTCTCATGACTTGCCTTGTTGAGGTGATAGCGGTCTCTAAACACGCTTGTGCGGTTGCATAGACATGCTCACAACTCGCTCAATTCAAAATAATACTATTCCTCAAACATGAAAAATATCAAACCTGCGATTATTGTTTTCGCTAGCATTACTACTGCATGACCGAATATTTGATTTAGGGACTGAAGAGTAAAAACTAAGTACAATTTGTGGACATATAGCTTACCAAACCAATTAAGGATTTAAGTTTTGCTCAAAAAAATTAAGGATTTAAGAACACTTGTCCTCGCCGACCTTTTCCTTTCTCCATCGTGTGCAATGAACGTTTCATGGGGCAGCTTCTTCCTTCAGCGGGTTTATTGGATCTGCACCTCCCCGGAAGCGATGAAGGACAGGGACGTCGCAATGGACTGAAATCTCTCAAGAAAGTTATGCGTCATCAGAAACACACTAAACTAGCGATGGCCACAGCTGTTGTCGTCAAATAGTAAATCTTTCGATTGGCAGACAGCGGCCGCTGTCTTGTTTTTCTCGGATGTACATTCGTCCACGTCATGTGTATAACCGATACACCTACCACCAGTGGATGATTACCACATACATATACTCACTGACACATACATATGACATACTGATTACTGAACAAACATTAACACCCGTATATATAACTGATAAAGGTTGGAGACACTACTACAGTTCAGTTCAGTTTTGTGTACTAGAGTTTCAGTTCAGCAACAGCATCATGGCTCAACAGTCGTCAGGCTCAGACACAGGCGGGTGTGCAGAGACGTATGTGTTCTCTTTATAGGATTTCATGGAAGCGTTCCTACTCCCTCGAGGGGAGCCGCGTGAGTTTATATTGATGAGGCCGATGGCCTTGCCTTGGCGTACAAGGAGAGATACAAGAGTTGGGTTACAATACGAGAGGGAAAGAAAGAGGTTGAGATTACAACGCTAGTTCTAACACCCTCCCTTAATCTCAACTATCCCAAATTAAGACTACTCTTGAACTCTTCAAATGGTCTTGCTGGTAACGCCTTTGTAAAGCCATCATCCACTTGATCCTTGGAGGGAATAACCCGTATCTCAAGTTTCTTAGCTGCAACTCTTTCTCGCACAAAGTGAAAATCAATTTCTATGTGCTTTGTCCGTGCATGAAATACAGGATTTACAGACAAATATGTTGCTCCCAAGTTATCACACCATAAACATGAGATGCGATTTTTCTTGATCCCCAATTCTTCAAGAAGTGATTCAACCCAAATGATTTCAGCAGTTGCATTTGACAGAGACTTGTATTCAGCTTCTGTACTTGACCTTGACACAGTGGCTTGCTTTCTAGCACTCCAAGAAATAAGATTAGAGCCAAAGAACACTGCAAAGCCTCCAGTTGATCTTCTGTCATCACTACATCCTGCCTAGTCAGCATCAGAGAATGCACTCACAAGAGAGGAAGTAGACCTTTTGAAATGAAGTCCTATTCCCATAGTATGCTTCACATATCTTATAATTCTCTTGACAGCTGACCAATGTGCAGAAGTAGGTGCATGTAGATATTGACAAACCTTGTTGACAGCAAATGAAATATCTGGACGTGTGAGAGTTAGATATTGTAATGCTCCCACAGTACTCCTATACCTTGTGCTTTCCTCCTCTTGAAGTGGCTCACCTTCATATGCTGAGAGTTTTTCTGAGGAAGACAAAGGTGTAGGCACTGGCTTGCAATTCTTCATTCCCATGCGAGACAGAAGCTCAACAATGTATTTCTCCTGATTCAACACAATGCCATCTTGAGTTTTCTTGACTTCAATACCTAGGAAGAAATGCAAATCACCTAGGTCTTTCAAGGCAAATTCTGAGCTTAAATCATGTAGGAGAGCATTAGTAGCATTCTGTGAAGAACTTGCAACTATGATATCATCAACATATATAAGCACAAAAATGACCACCCCTGTTTTGTTATAAATGAACAAGGATGTATCAGCCTTGGAAGCAAAGAAGCCAAGATATTTCAACTGTAAGCTCAATCTGGAGTACCATGCTCTGGGTGCTTGTTTAAGACCATAGAGTGCCTTGTCAAGCTTGCAAACATAATGTGGTAGCTTCTTATTCTCATACCCAGGTGGCTGTCTCATGAACACTTCCTCTTCCAGAACGCCATGCAAAAACGCATTCTGTACATCTAGCTGTCTTAAACTCCATCCCTTGGATACAGCAATGGCCAACACAAGTCTGATCGTTGCAGCTTTCACAACAGGACTAAAGGTGTCCTCATAATCAATGCCATAACGTTGTTTAAAGCCCTTTGCAACTAGACGTGCTTTATACCTGTCAATGGAGCCATCTGCCTTCTTTTTGATTCTATATACCCATTTGCAATCAATGATATTTTTACCTTTCTGATCTGGTACAAGATGCCAGGTTTTGTTCCTCATGAGTGCTGAATATTCCTCATTCATTGCCTTCTTCCATTTAGGATCATCAAGTGCACTTCTCAACGTTGTTGGCTCTCCTGAAATACACAACATCCCATATGGAATAGTCCCATCTTTTCTTATTTTAGGATTCCGTATACCTTTCTGTAGCCGAGTCATAACTCGTGAAGAAGCCACTGGCTGGACTGCTGGGATACTCGCCACAGAAGATCCACCAGAATCTGCATGTGACACAGCAGGCGAATCTGTCATCCCATGCACAAGAGATCCTGTAGTAGCTGGTGTGGTTGCCTCCTCTGTGCACACACGGGTGCCAACCAACCGAGCCGGCGTAGCAGATCTGCTGCCCGACCGTGGCTGCACGCGCACGCGGGGCGAGGGGGATCCGGCCCCACTGCTGGTCCCGCCTGGCGCTGATGTGGAGGCGCTGGAATGGCCCGACCGCGGGTCCGCGCTGGAGCTGGCAGGAGCGCGATCCCAGAGCGATTTGGTCGCGTGATCCAAGGACTGGACGCGCACAGGAGTTCCAGGCGCCGCCGGATCATCTTCGTTATCTGCGCCAGGTTTGTCTTCTTCTCCAGCATGCAATATAGGATCAAATTGAGCCATATTTTTGAGATTTTGTTCATTTTGAGCACCGTTTTCTTCAAGGACCTGCACAGGCAATAGAGAAGAACCAGTTCCAACAGAAATATCATCACATTGATTAGTACAATCGTCGCCCCCATGATCAAAAGGCCGAAGATGTGAAGGGAGAAGAAGAATTTCTTTGCGGAGAAGTGCACCGGCATTGGGATGAAGGGAGGCAAAGGGAAACACCGACTCATCAAAAACAACATCTCTGGAGATATAGACCCTACCAGTAGGAACATCAAGACATTTGACCCCTTTATGCATGGGGCTGTAGGCTAAAAAGACACACTTTTTGGAGCGGAAAGCGAGTTTGCGTGTGTTGTAGGGTCTAAGATTTGGCCAACATGCACAGCCAAAGATACGAAGAGATGTGTAATTGGGTGTGACACCAAGGAGTCTTGTAATGGGTGTTTCAAATTTGATAACTTTACTTGGAAGCAAATTGATGAGGTATGTGGCAGTTAAAAATGCTTCATCCCAGAATTTAAGTGGCATGGATGCATTGGCTAGTAGTGCTAGCCCCATATCAACTATGTGGCGATGCTTTCTTTCAGCAGATCTGTTTTGTTGGTGAGCGTGAGGACACGAGACATGATGGGATATACCAAGTTTTTGGAAGAAAGAGTTCAGTTTTTCATACTCACCACCCCAGTCACTTTGCATAGCAATAATCTTGGAATTCAGTTTGCGTTCAACAAGATTTTGGAAATTGAGAAAGACTTGGAATACATCAGACCTTTTCTTCAATAAGTAAATCCAAGTAAATTTACTAAAATCATCAATAAAGCTTACATAGTATGAAAATCTACCAACTGAAGTTGGAGCTGGCCCCCATACATCTGAAAATATAAGTTGGAGGGGACCAGTAGACACACTAGTAGAGATGGGGTAAGGTAATCGATGACTCTTTGCTTGCTGACACGGATCACAAACTGACTCAATACTATTCTCATAAGAGAGTTTATTTTTGCTAAGAACATATTTAACTATGACTGAAGATGGATGACCTAAACGACTATGCCACCTTGATGATGATGGCTTGGTGACAATGTTTGCTTGCTTATTGGACCAGGAAGATGATGATGATATGAGTGGGTAGAGGCCTCCCACGCATCGTTCTCTAAGAATGATTCTCCTTGTTCTCAAGTCCTTGACCAAGAAAAAATAGGGATAGAATTCTATAAGAACATTGTTATCAAGGGTGAATCTATGAATGGAAACAAGATTTTTGGATGTTTGAGGAACATGCAAGACATGTTTCAAGTGCAAATTTTTCATGGGGTTTTAACAATTGAACTACCAATATGAGTGATATTCATACCAGAACCGCTTGCCGTGCGAATTTGGTCGCCTCCATTGTATTTATCCCTCATTGTTAACTTGTCAAGTTCTCCTGTAATGTGATTTGTTGCTGCACTGTCGGCA
Organism: Triticum aestivum; assembly: GCF_018294505.1. NCBI lineage: Eukaryota > Viridiplantae > Streptophyta > Magnoliopsida > Poales > Poaceae > Triticum > Triticum aestivum. The sequence goes on along the minus strand of NC_057812.1, from coordinate 650,947,927 downwards.
TACCAGTTGGTATCCATGCCATAGGAGACAGCATGCGCCTCCTTCTCTTCTTGATCATACTCTTCATAGCGCCACCAGCAAACACGTGCACCTCCTGGATGATGTTTGTAGCAAATCTGACATTCAGAGTAGTCATGTTGCTGCTCACGCACCTGCTGTTGTTGTTGCTGTCGAGGCCGTCCCCTGAAGCCGCCGCCTCCATTGGCAGGAGAGGGCTGGTGGTCACCGCGATCACCGCGGCCGCGTCCCCTGCCTCCTCGCCCGCGAGCCCTGCCGCGGGACTGACCGCGGCCTCTGTAGACCGCGTTTGCAGATGAATGAAAACCGCCTGAGGAGGAGTCGCCTAGCATCTCCATCCTTTGATCGAAGGCAGATATTTGAGCGAAGAGATCGTCCGCCATGATAGTGCCCTTGACAGCGCCGATCGCCGCCACCACAGAATCGTAGTCGCAGTCCAGCCCTGCAAGGATATAATCCACCATCTCTGGATCAGATACGGGACGCCCAGCAGCAGCTAGTTCATCCCCAAGACTCTTCATCTTTGCCATGTACGCCGAACTTGACATGGTGCCCTTTTTGGTATTTGTGATTGTAATTCTCAGATTGGTGATCCGGGACTGCGATTGTGAGGCGAAGAGGTTTGTGACTGTTGTCCAGAGCTCGAAGGTGGAATCCTTCCCAACGACCTGTGCGAGAATCTCTGGAGACATGGAGTTGAGGAGGTATGACAGGACCTGCTGGTCTTTGGTGATCCAGGGCCCGTACAGGGGATTCGGCTCTAGGGCCGTGGTATTGTCCGCTTTCGTGACCTCCACCATCTTGGGCGGAGCGGTGTCAGAATTGTCCAGGAGCCCCGTGACCTGCGCACCTCGCAGGGCCGGGAGAACCTACGTCTTCCAGAGGATATAGTTTCCTCGTGTAAGCTTCTCATATGGCGACGAGCCGAGGTTGAGGGCGACGCCGGCTGAGGAAGACATGGAGACGATGATGTGTGATGTAGGGTTTCGATATGTAGCTAGATGTGTTGGGAAGAGGTGGCTCTGATACCATATAGGATTTCTTGGAAGCGTTCCTACTCCCTCGATGGGAGCCGCGTGAGTTTATATTGATGAGGCTGATGGCCTTGCCTTGGCGTACAAGGAGAGATACAAGAGTTGGGTTACAATACGAGAGGGAAAGAAAGAGGTTGAGATTACAACGCTAGTTCTAACACTCTTTTGTTCCCGAACTGAAGCTGCCTTTTCCTTTCCAGTGGTGTTGTAATTGGATGGATGAGGTCTCTTCACCAATCACTTCAGCACCTTTAATTTGCATATCCCATCCCCTCTAGAACTGTATTCTTAGTCCCAAGCATGCTCATGCATCCAATGACTAATTTGTCTTGTATCAAACCCAAAAGAAAGGTGTAGCGTCAAGAGGAATCTTTGGACTAACTGCAGAGGTTAAAAGATGAGAGTATCTTCCCATAGTTAACAGCTCACAACTATCTAATGCATCCATGGTTAGCACATTTTTCATTCTGATGGCTGAAAGTGAGAGATGTCCCCTACTTCGAAAGGTATGTATAGATGACCCTCATCCTTGGAAATGACCCTCATTTTGATGTCCTATAAAATCCTTTTCTGATGTTAGCCTTTTGCGGCAGCTGTAGTTTAGTTTAGACTTCGGCTGCGCTTGGATTAGGTGTAAAACAATACGGAGGTGTTTTGTTTACAGGTGTAACTTACCGGCCGATGAGCAATTTCCACCCGGAAACAAAATGACCGACTAAGGCATGTATTTTTTACCGAGGTATCTGAAACGGAAACGCTGATCCAAACAGGGCCTTCCCCTTTTACTGTTTGCACAGATAAAGATGTACTTTCTTTTATTTATATTTGTTCCCTTATCATTGTGAGAGTGCGGCAGAAATCACATATTTGACCTGAGGGCCAAACCAAATCACAAACTGACCTTGTTCCGAAAACATTACACTCTGCTGACCCTTTTGTGTGGCGCCCGACAGCTGGGCGCCACACACTACTATGCAGTGCCTCTCTCTTGGGCGTCGCACCTCCTGCCAGCGTGGCAGCCCTGGTCCAGTTGCGGCCCCATAGACAGCACTGCAGCGCCTCAGGCTTAGGCGCCACACTTGTAATGTGCAGCACCTAGCTCTTGGGCGCTGCACAGGCTGTGTTCCACTTAGGCTGGCCCCACCCTCTCTCCCATCCCACCCCCACCCCACACACCCCACCCCACACAAACCCTTAGCCTTGCGCCCCTCCTCTCTTCCCCTCTCCCCCCTCTCAATTCCTTCTCAAATCTTGCAAATACGAAGTATTTGACCGTGGATTTCGAAGCCAACCCCTCCCTTAAGGTAATCTCCTTCGATCCCCTCGTTTTCATCCATAGGAATTGTCACATTTGCTCAAATCTTGCTACTTTGGGAAAACCCTAGTTTTGGCTTGGATTTGCAAATTTGTATTGAATCATGTTATGTTTCTTTGCTAATTTGGGTTGGTTAGGCTTTCATAGTATGCTAGGGTTAGGGTTATGTGTGTTTGATGTTGGTGTTAGGGTTATGCTATGGTTAGGGTTGTGGTTATTGTTAAGTGGGGGTTAGGGTTATTAATTCATATATATGTTATGGCATATGTATTTTGTGCAAATATTTTTGTTAAGTACTTACTTGATATATGTGTGTTTTTTATTATTGCAGGGATGGGGAGAACATGTGTTTATGTTCATCATGTGGATAAAGAGGCCTTTTTGAAAGGCAATGTTGAGCCGGACCCGGATGAGCTTGACATGGTGTTTGAGAGTAGTCCAAGCTATGCGGAGCTCTTGGACCAAGTGAGGAAGGATTTGAATTGGATGGACCCAAGTGACATTGTTGAGTTCGAGGGAAGGCATAATGTTGGTTTTGGAATGCACATCCATTGGAAGACAATGCGTGTGAACTCCGAGCAACGTTGGGTTGCATACAAGGAGACGGTTGCCGAATCTCTAGACAAGGCTCTTGAGTTATTTGCCTCCAAGAAGGTTGAGTCTACTTTGAATTTGGACTTGAACCGGAACCCCTCCCCGTTGGTTGCTAGCACTCCACCACCCATGAACCAAGATCAAATGAGTGAACCTCATTTCACGCATCAAGATTGGCCAACATTGAGCCCGACTCCAAACAACCAAAATGAAGGTTTTGAAGAGGAGAATGATGAGTACGAGGAGGATGACAACGAAGTTGATCTCCATGACAACAATGTGGGTGATCTTGACCAATATCATGTGCAAGAGGCAATGGACCAATCCATCCGTTTTTCCCGTGCATATGCATCGGACTCGGATGACGATGGTCACGATGAAGAAGTTGATGAGGAGGGGTTCACACCGAAGGAGGCCCAAGAATTCAAGAAGGTATCGGGGCGGGATCACAAGACACCATTGTTCAAGGATCTTAGTCTCGCGGATGAAGCCATTGTGGATGGTGGCAAATGCATATCTCTTGGAGCTAGGCCAAGTTCTCACCGTGATTTGGAAGATGGCAAGAACGGGATATATCCCGGTTGTGAGTTTCAATCCTTCTTGGAATTGAAGATGTGGCTCGACAACTACTCGGTTACGCATTATCGTCCACATAAAGTGACCAACTCGGACGTCAATGTGCGTTACACGGTGAAATGTGAAGTGCCAAGTTGTCCATGGATTGTGCGTGCAAGGCCATGGAAAGGAGGTCCCACTTGGCGCATAGTGAGTTATCTACCAAATCACATGTGCCGGCACAAGAATGCGGATGGCAAGCTTGTGTACCAACAACACAGACAACTCATGTCCGAGTTCATCGCTTATAGGCTTTCCAACCAAATATCCACACTTCCAACAATGAGCATCAAGAGTGTCATTGACCTTGTGAAAGCCATCTTTCATTACAAGGTGAAGTACGGCAAGACATGGAAGGCAAAGAAAGCCGCATTCAAGATGTTGTATGGCAATTGGGAGGAAGCATACAACCGACTCCCTAGGTTGTTGTTAGCTATGGCCACCACAAACCCAGGCATGGTTCACGTGGTTGAGCCTCATGGGCACCAAACATTGATTCACAACGGGAGGACCGTCCGAGTATTTGGCCGTGCATTTTGGGCCTTTGAGCAATGCGTGAGGGCTTTTGAGCATTGTCGGACCGTCATCGCCATTGATGGCATGTTCTTGACCGGACAATACAAGGGCACTTTATTGGTTGCAATAGCAAGTGATGCCAATAACCGGGTGTTGCCTTTGGCTTTTGCTTTGGTTGAGGTGGAGAGAAATGATAACTGGGAGTGGTTCTTGCGTCAATTGAGAACAAGGGTATTATCGGCTGAAAGGGAAATTTGCGTCATATCGGATCACCATCCAGGAATTCTAAATGCGGTGGTGGTTGACATTCCCGGACATAGAAAGTTGCACCATCGATGGTGCATGAGGCACTTTTGTGCAAACTTCTATAGGGCATGTGGTATCAAGGAGTTGGCCGATGATCTTCAAGATTGTTGTCTCGCTTTCACCAACAAGTGGTTTGCCACATTGTTCAATGCATTGCTCAGACACAAGAAACTTGACCCCGGTGGTCATGAATTTCTCAGTAAGAATATAGTCGAAAGGAATACGTGGGCACGTGCTTTTGATGAAGATGGCTGGAGGTACGGTCAAATGACAAGCAATATGGCAGAATGCTTCAATAAGGTGCTCAAGGGTGTACGTGCATTACCCGTGACGGCAATAGTTCAATACACATTTGACAAGATGAATGGATACCTTTTGAAGTATTCAATGGAGACGGATAAGCAGATTGCTGGTGAGAACAAGGATAAGCACAAGTACTATTTCCCACCAAAGGTTGAAGAATGGTTGGACTTTCAATCATGAAAGGCAGACTCCCAAGAAGCTGTACTATATGACAACAACGAGTGGAAGTATGAGGTGAAAGAGCCTGGAGGAACCACAAACGATGGCCACCAACACGGAGGCCGCGCTTTCAAGGTCTCCCTAACACGGTGTGATTGCAGCTGCATGAGGCCATCGTTGCTTCATCTCCCATGCTCGCACTTGTTAAATGCAGCCCGTGTTAGGAATGTGGACGTCAATCACCCTCTTACCGTGAGGGAGTCCAAGTTCTCAATCATGACGGTAAAGAATACATGGGCTCCCCGGTTTCAGCCATACTTGGACCAATCACAATGGTCGGAGTATCATGGAGTTCAACTATGGCCGGACACAAAATTGAAGGTCGTTAGACGGGGAATACGTAAGACAAAGCGTCTTAGAGGTGACATGGATGGATGGGGCCGTGGTGGCGGTGGAGAATACGGCACCGGCCAATTCCAAGAGCCTCGTGAGCAATCCCGTTGTGGGGACTGCAGTCATGGGGGACACAACACAAGAACTTGTCCCAAATCAAGAAAAAGATCAAAGAAAAATGATGCAAGCACAAGCCAAGCAAATGATAGCCAACCAAGTTAACCAAGGAGTAGCCAACCAAGTCAAACAAGCCAACGAGGCACTAGGCAACAAAGAGGCCGTGGTGGTGGTAGAGGCCTTGGTGGTGGTAGAGGCCATGGTGATGGCCTAGGCCGTGGGGATGGTCTTGGCCGTGGTGAAGGCCTAGGCCGTGGTGATGGTCTAGGCCGTGGTGGTGGTGGTAGAGGCCGTGGTGAAGGCCTAGGCCGTGGTGATGGTCTTGGCCGTGGTAAAGGCCTAGGCCGTGGTGATGGTCTTGGCCGTGGTGGTGGCAGAGGCCGTGGTGGTGGTCTAGGCCGTGGTGGCGGGAGAGGCCATGGTGGCGGTAGAGGCTGTGGTGGTGGTCTAGGCCGTGGTGGTGGTAAAGGCCGTGGTGGTGATCTTTGCCTTGGCGGCGGCCGTGGTGGAGGAATGTTCACTTGGCTCAATGGACCATTGCCGTATGTGACTTACTATGATCTTGTTCTTTTGGCTCAATGCTTGTGTTGTCATTTTGCATTGTGTGACTAACTATTATATTGACATTTTCATAGGTATGGAATCAATGAAGGGGGTGGAGGACACGGAGGCGAAAGGTGAGCTCCCTTGGTGGTCGGAGGAGGGAGAAGAAGAAGAAGAAGAAGAAGAAGAAGAGAGGAAGAAGAAGGGACAAGGACCATGACCTTTTCTATGAACCAAAATGTGTGCTACTATGTGATATGAGACGTAAATGACTATGTCTTTTTGGCTAAATGTTTGTGTATGACTATGTGATTGGACAACTCTATTGCTATGTGTGTATGAGTATGTGATTTGGACTACTATATGTGCTATGTCTTATTTCTGTGTTTTTGGACTAGTACATGTGATTTGGATATGATTATGTGCCATCTATGTGAATCACAAAACATAAAAATCACTTTGTATATGAAAACAACAGATAGTGCAGCGCCTAAGGCCGAGGCGCTACACATTACAGTGCAGCGCCCCTTCCTTAGGCGCTGCATACTGACTTAGCAAATTTTTGGGTGCAAAAGCTACTGGAACGCTTCTGTTGCTCTCTGGACTGGGATGTCCAGCCGTGCAGTGCCTAAGGGAGAGGCGCCACACACCACAGTGCAGCGCCTCGCCCTTAGGCACTGCACTGCTGGACATCTCAGTCCAGAGAGCAACAGAAGCGTTCCAGTAGTTTTTGCACCCAAAAATTTGCTAAGTCAGAATGCAGCGCCTAAGGGAGGGGCGCTGCACTGTAATGTGCAGCGCCTCACCTCTGGGCGCTGCACAGTACAGAGCAGCGCCTATCCCTTGGGTGTTGCACACTCACTTAGCAATTTTTTGGGCAGAAAACATACTGGAAGCTTCTGTTGCTCTCTGGACTGGGATGTCCAGTAGTGCAGCGCCTAAAGGGTAGGCACTGCACTGTGGTGTGTGGCGCCTCTGCCTTAGGCGCTGCACGGCTGGACATCTATTTGCTGCACTCACCCCATCCCACCCATCCCCACCCACACACCCCACCCCCACACAAACCCGAAGCTCAGTGCCTCCCCTCTACCCTCCTCTCTCCCCCTCTCAAATCCTCCTCAGATCCGGAGTATTTGACCATGGATTTCGAAGCCAAACCCTCCCTTAAGGTAATCTCCTCCGTTCCCCTCGTTTTCATCCATAGGAATTGTCACATTTGCTCAAATCTTGCTACTTTGGGGAAACCCTAGTTTTGGCTTGGATTTGCAAATATTTGTTGAATGATGTTAAGTTTCTTTGCTAATTTGGGTTGGTTAGGCTTTCATAGTATGCTAGGGTTAGGGTTATGTGTGTTTGATGTTGGTGTTAGGGTTATGCTATGGTTAGGATTGTGGTTATTGTTAAGTGGGGGTTAGGGTTAACCAAGAATTATCGGTTTTGTAGGCATGGCTTCATCTGGTTCCATGACGAGGCCACCGTATGCTAACCAAGAAGACATGCCGAACAAGTGGGAGGACGCATCTTTGGACAAGGTGAAGGAGAAAGATGCCAACATCCCGCCATGTTGGTGTGGAGATGTTTGCAAGGTCAAGGTATCCACCGACCGAAATAAATCATGGACGGAAGGGCGGAGATATTTTGTATGCCCGAACTATGCTTATGATCGTGCACTTCCAACTAACGCCTATGACCAACCATCGGTAAGCTCGAGAAGTAAAATGTTACTATCAAATGTGTGCCAACACTAACAAAAATTTTGTATGCAGTCACCGCCTCCTCTATGCAAGTACTTCACGTGGATAGATCTTGAAGTGCCAGAAGATGTCAAAAAGGACCAATACCAAGATTGTCTTAGGAGGCAACGGTGGTTCGAAGAATCGTTTCGAAGAGGCTTGGAGGAAGAGCGTCGTCAGAAGGAGAGGATGGAGCGGAAGAAACGAGAGGAGGAGAGGGCACGCCAAGCGAAACTTGCTCGTGAGGAGGAGAGGGTAAGAAAGCTTGCAAAGGCTCACGAGGCGCAAGAGGAGGACTCGGCCCGTGACAAGAAGGGGAAATGGCCTCGCTCTACTCAGTAGGGACTTCGCTTCGGTGCACTCGTCGTGAACTTGTGAGGGCATGTGAGATGTTGGTGAACTATCTTCTAGGGCAAGATGCCATTTGTCATTTGTAATGAATGTGTCGTGAACCATGTCGTAGTAACGTTTGAATTGTCTTAAGTTATGAACTCGTCGGCATAAAATTTTTGTTTGTTCAAATTGCTGTGATGATGCAGTCATTGTAAGTATTATGATGTTCCGGTGAAATGAATGTGCTGTCAACTCTGTTTTTGCAGTAAACAACCGTGCAGCGCCCAGAACAAAGGCGTTGCACTATTCTATGCAGCGTCGAACGAACGGGCATCACACTGTAACGTGCAGCGCCTTGCTCTGGGGCGCTGCACTATGACTTGGTAATTTTCATGGATCGTCAGTGCTCAAAGCCTTCTGTGGCCCTATGGGTAGCCATGGCCAGTGAAGCAGCGCCTATGAGACGGGCGCTGCACTGTGAGGTGCAGCGCCTAGGCGTTGGGCGCTGCATAGTACAGTGCAGCGCCTGACTGTCAGGCGCTGCAGTGCTGTTAACTACCAAACTGCAGAAACAGATTCCATTTTGGCAAATACAAATACTGAACAATTCAACTGAAGAAAGACAACATCATTTAGGACAAATACTGAACAAAGACAACTAATAACTTGAACATCACATCATTTAGGACAATTCAACGTTACTACTAGTTCGCAAACACAAATACCACAATAGTAAGAGTTCACCAACATATAACATAACCCAACAAGTTCATTAACCTAACGAAACGGCTACAAGGGAGCACTTCCATAGTAACAAACACTAATTCCTTCCGCGCGTGTTCCTGGTGCCACGCCTGCAGGCAATCTTCTTCTTCCTGGGTGGACGAGCCTCCTCTTCCTGCACTTCCTCCTCCGCCTCCGCCTCCGCCTCATGATCCAAGCTAGCCATCCGCGAGGTCCCTACGACCACCTTTGGGTTGCCTCTGTTGCCAAAGTCGTTGGGCGTGTACCGGCGTTTGGGCTGCCTAGGCTTGAACACATATGGGGACTGAATTTGAGCGTCCGCCAAAGTCATGTCATCATCAAGCTCACCGCCCTATCACACAATCAAACAATATGGTGAAGACCGACGTCGTAATCAAGTGAGAATCACATCTAAAGGATTAGTCATACCTCTTGGGTGACCGCACCCTCATCATCCTGATAAGCATATGAGGAACTCACATCGTCCCTCTGATGGTGAGATGAGGGGTCTGATGGTGTACCAGACCTAGAGGCAGATGGTTCATCAAATTCGGGATCACGGCAACCGAGAAGATTCGATAACTGCCTTAACTTCCTGGCCTGACGCTGTAACATGAACAAGTGTGGAAGATATGAAACTCCGCAACATAGACTACCTCTCATAGTGAATGCGATTTGTACCTTGAGGAATGCTCATAGTGAACCATCATCATTGCCTTTTCCAACCGGTGTTTCCTCCAGAATAGACTGGCTCTCATCAGCTGCTTTCTTGATCTCGGTGCGCTGCAGATGAGAAAGAATGAACACATTAGCCATTCAAACATGTGTAATACGGCCAACAGGAAAGTAAAGAAGAAACACTTTATCACATAGTTAATCACCGGAACAGGAGGAACTCCGTGCCCTACCCTGACATCTCTATTGTACTTCCCCTTTGATTGATCCTCAAAGTTTACGGGTTCTTCAAGAATATCCTCATTATATGCCAGCGGGCATATCTCAACTCGAGTATTTTCAAGAAGCCATCTTATGTAGTTATCAAAAGCAAGTGGACTATGCTCATGAAGCTTGGCGCGTGCACTGCTACGAGCTTCCTCCACACAAAGCTGGAAGCGGGTAACATACGAAGCATGATGCTTGTCCCAGTCCTTTATCTTCCGCTGCCTTCTCCTGTCCAACCTGCATGGTACAAAACCAAACATTAGCAAAATCAAGGAGTGACGATGCTTAGTCAATATGGTTCATGCTCTCTTACCTATGAAGTGCTTTGTCCATATCCACCCATTCCGGCGGGTGAGTCTGGAACAGACCAAACTGACGACACACGCGATTTGGCAAATGAAATTCAACAACCCAGTTGCATATCAGTGGGCACCGCATACGCCAGAGATCCCTATCCCGCAAGCACATCGGGTTGATGGTAAACTCCGGGGTGTACCCAAGTCTGTCATCGGCGCCATATGGCTGCCATTCCACCTATGAAATAGGGCAACAATGCAAAATTGGTGAATTTTTTCCAGGCAAACATGAGAAATGACTGAAGTAATGACCTCGTTACCTGCTCAGGCGTAATCATGTCCAACTCGGCAACGTACTTTTGGTACATGAGATTGACATCGTTCATCATCTCGGAAACCACATCCCACTTCTAAGCCCAAGTGGGGTGCCGTAATTCGTCATCTTCATCTTCATAACAAGGATTAAACCTGATGCTCTTCGGGCGTCCAACAGGCAGACGCTCCCAGCTCCATACAGAAAGTAGAAGCATATTACCACCAATGCCTGCACTACCTGTGATCCTACAACACACATCGTCCAGCTGCATATGAAAGAAAAACAATGTTAACTTGACAGCAAGCTTGCATTGCTAATGAAGAAATGAGTTGATCACAAAACAGACCAACTACCTTTCGGTACAAGTAGGCAAGAGTCGCTGAACCCCAGCTCCATTTGCTATCGAAGACGGTCAACGCCTTCAGCCACATGCATGGAGCGTTCTTGCCAGTGGAGTCAGGAAACAAAGTCCTCGACACCACATACCACATGTAGACACGAGCATGTGTCTGGATCACATCATCAGTGGCATCCGGAGGGCACGTCGCAAAGTGAGTTTGAATCCACGTGAAAGCAGCTCCGGCTGCTTTCCTTTCCTTCTTCTGCTTCTCTTCTCCCTCCTCTACATCAGCCTCAGCCTCGGTAGGAGCCATACCGATAAGAGCAATCATCTTCTCGCGCCACCCATCAGAATCAGTGCTCATACAGAGAGGCATCCCGTCGATAGCAAGACCGGTGATCAACGAGACATCCTCGAGCATCACGGTCATCTCCCCAGTCCAAAGATGGAAACTATGCGTCTTCGGCCTCCACCGATCAGCAAGAGTGGACACCAGTGGAGCGTTTAGATTCGGCGTGGACCGGCTGACCAACTGAATCCACGGGAGTAGTCCTGCCCGCTTGATGTACGGTGTGTACCGCTCATCGTAAGGCATGGCAGGACCAGAGACCCCGTGATACCAAATCTTCAAAGGTTCAAGCTTCTGCAAAAAACAAGTAATGACAAATCTTAGGGCATGTAAATTTCAACTTAAGGCAAAATATTTAGATTACTCGTTATTACCATCTCCTTCTCGCGCATCATGTAGGCCCGGTGTTTCATGTCGTAGACATCGTCGAGAAGCCAAACCATCCTCACAAACTTCAAACAATAAACATATATGAGTTCATCTTCATCTCAAATATCGGTATACACTAAACATCTAATATGTGTTCAATTACAAGAATCTCAACATCTCCTTCTCACACAATGAATATGTCATATGTGTTCAAATAAACTCAACATCTAATATTTCAAATAAAATCAACATCTAATATATATCTAAAAAAACAGATCATATATCTCTACAAAACTCAACATCTCATTGTTATCTATATAAATAGGCATCTCATATATATATATATATATATATATATATATATATATATATATATATATATATATATATAAACAAAACAATCTAGGGTTTCACTAACAAGAACTATATATTGTGAACTAAGCAACAACACTACGGTACTACCACTATGACTACACATCCTAAATCAAGCAAATCAAGGGTTCCATCAAATCTTGGACAAATCTCTAAAATGGCAACAAATTTACGGAGGAAAAGAAAGGGAACGGAGGAGTTTACCTAGTAGGATGGATTGGAGATCGAATCCACGGATCAAATCTTCAGATCTGAGAGGGATGTGGGGGGATTCGATGGGGGCGCCGCCGCTGCTCTCTGTCCAGAGAGCGGAGAGGGGGAAGAATTGCCTGGCCGGGCTGGGCCGATGCGCTTTAACTCACAGTGCAACGCCCAAGAGCTAGGCGCTGCACATTACAAGTGTGGCGCCTAAGTCTGAAGCGCTACAGTGCTGTTAGTGGGGCCGCACCTGGACCAGGCTGCCACGCTGGCAGGAGGTGCGACACCCAAGAGAGAGGCGCTGCATAATAGTGTGTGGCGCCCAGCTGTCGGGCGCCACACGAAAGGGTCAGCAGAGTGAATTTTTTTCGAAACGAGGTCAGTTTGTGATTTGATTTGGCCCTCAGGTCAAATATGTGATTTCTGCCTGAGAGTGCAACCCGATCCATGATGGATCCAATGGAGAAACAACATATGCTACAGGTGCAGCGCCACCCTATGTTCTTTGCACCATACGCAACTCCAGTATGGCTGCACCCAATGCGCTCACCTCAAGCACCACCGTCTCCGAGCCCCACTCGACCGTGGCTACCATCCTATGATGCAGGTTTGACATCACCCCGGTGTTGCATGTCAGGCTTGGCGTGTGCACGGCGACAAGGAGCCTGTATCTCGCTAGGCAGCTGATTGTAGTCCGTTTTTAACTTGCGGCCCTCCATCTCCCCTTTATCACCGTTGTCATGGCACTACGAGGAGGGGCCAGCCCTGAAGGATGGACCAGTTCTCAGCGTCGCGTTCATCATCATCAAGCTCCCAGCAACCCAATGGAACTCGATGCAACTCCATGGATAAATAGACCATGATCTAACTCAAAGCATCGTTCTTGCTACCTCTCTCCCGATACCTATCACTCCCATCAAATGGATAGACCGACGAGATAGCAAGCAGAAACGTGAGAAAAAAGAGCAACAAACCTACCATTATCACTAATTCTTTCAATGCTGGGATATTGACATGCAAAAAAGACGCTGGGGAGGCGGCAAGGCGACAATGTAAATATGTAGGAGGTAGCTGTACTTGAAAACTTCTGTAATGAAGTTGAGAGATTTGATGGCATGAAGAGAATGGATCACGTACAACATTAGGTGGGACAAATTATTCCGATTGTAGTTCAAAATATGAGTAGTTTGCAACTACAATTGCAAGTATCTTTAGTAGGTGTGATTCATTTCTTATAATCAATGAGCATTTCCTAAAACACACGAACACTTTATTCAGTTATGTATATAATTGTAAATATGTGAACACCTTTTTAATCAAATGAAATTTTGTAAATTACATAAACATTTTCTTAAAATACGTGAACATATTTTTAAATATCTGTGTTTAGAAACAAAAGCATTTTTTTTATGCGTGAATATTTTAAATTATTTTATTATTAAATTATTTATATACAAATGAGTAAGTGATACGTCTTCAACGTATCTATAATTTTCGATTGTTTCATGCTTTTATATTATCAGTTTTGAATGTTTAATGGGCTTTAATATACACTTTTATATTATTTTTGGGACTAACCTATTAATCGAAAGCCCAGTGCAAATAGCCGTTTTTTTGCCTATTTCGGTGTTTCGCAGAAAAGAAATATCAAACGGAATACAAACGGAACGAAACCTTCGCGAGGATCTTTTTTGGAACAAACACATTCCAGGAGACTTGGAGTGGAGGTCAAAGAAGCAACGAGGCGGCCACGAGGTAGGGAGGCGCGCCCAGGGGGTAGGCGCGCCACCCGCCCTCGTGGAACCCACGGAGCTCCACCGACCTACTTCTTTCGCCTATATATACTCTTATACCCTGAAAACACTCAGGGGAGCCACGAAACCACTTTTCCACCGCCGCAACCTTCTATACCCGTGAGATCCGATCTGGGGGCCTTTTCCGGCGATCTGCCGGAGGGGGATTCGATCACGGAGGGCTTCTACATCAACACCATAGCCTCTCCGATGATGTATGAGTAGTTTACCACAGACCTTCGGGTCCATAGTTATTAGCTAGATGGCTTCACTATAAGAAACATGTTAATACATGAGAGATCTTGTACGTCACATATCGGCAAAAAACAGTCATGTGTGTCCATCCTTGACGGATTTGAAATCCGTCATGTATATCGCGTCATAATTTTACATCGTGCATTCCATGACGGTTCTCAGCTGTCATGGATCTGCCTCAGGCCTGCCCAGCCCAAAATAAGCCCAAGCCTTCATGACAGAACAAACCGTCACCGATGTACATGTGCTGGAAGCAACATGGACCTAACGTGGTTTCTACGTGGATCTGACGTGGCAGCAAAGGTTTCTACGTGGATCTGACTGACAGTGGCGGCAAAATGGCCCATGTAGTATGCCGCCCAATTAGGGGTTTGGCACAATAATTTTGATCCAGTCCAACCCATTAGTTGTTTATTTTTTTCTTCCTGCCCATTAGCCTACCTATTTTTTAGTCCAACCAATTAGCCCCTTTAGTGTAGTCACAACCCAATTTACAACCAGCCGAATTATATACATTCAGATAATATCATTTGTTCACATGATAATCCAGACTTCCAACAATCTAGTTTGATTTACAAAAAACAATGCTTAAAGCGAAAACATCATGTGCAGATCTAGAAAGCACTATAAGCATTGTTTAATTTTGAGTAACATGGCTTCCATGAGAAAATGTTCTACTCGCTGCTTTTTAATCCCCAACATTGCACCACCACTTCCAGGCGGCTAGTCGGACCCAAGAAACCTGCTAAAAAACTTCAATCTCCAGTAACACGAACTGACAGCCAAACCTGCGTAGAATCCATAACACATACAAAATTACAATAAGTAATAACAACCAGCTCCCAAATGAGTATAGAGAGTAATAATATTATTTGTTTTTAATGCAATCATCTGATGGACACGCTAATACCATATTAAGGTCCCATGAAAATATAGGCATCGCATATACTGAAAGCAGATTAGCAATGAGCTAAAAAGATGTTCTATAAATGTGAGATTTTATTATGCAAGCATGGTAAGGTCAACGTCACTTTGAAATAAAGGACAGGCAGGTCAATTCATATTCATCAAGTACAACAAAAAATCAAGTTTATATGCAAATGACAGGGCTTGTGTATGAAAAATTCAAAATGGATGATTCCATAAAATACAATGTAGTTCATAGTTAACAAAACCTGAAAATATTAATGCTGGAGGTATGCTTTCTTAATCAATTAAAGCTCATTTCCGCCAATAAACTTGCTTCTTTCATGTAAAATGAAAACACTCGAAGGCAAGACATTTTTAGGCAGTTAATGATCCACTTAGTGATCTCACTATGCTAACAGAAGAATTATTTACAAGACCCAATATTGACAAGCATCAAAGAACTTCACTTAAGCACTTTGGAACAAAGGTGAACCTAATGTTTAAGATTTACTCTAATGCTTTCAGACCATAACTTTCACATCTAGATTAACCACGCCCAGGAATTGTGAAGAACAGTATCATATGTTGAAAGTAAAAAGCATGCATTCTCCCATTTACTGATTAGCCTTTATGGCATAGAAGGTACATAATTATCTTTGCCCACACTTCAATATGAGATGGAATACAAGGCACATAATTAACCTTCATGAAATTTGTATGTCATGCAAGTATATAGCATGCTCAGGAAAATGTATGTTGTTCTTGAGCTTAAATGTTAAAACAGCATGACAGATATTTCAAACTAACATATTAGCTATAATGTGTTGCATTGCAGTTTTATATTGCCGCTAACGAACAAGTTAGGCGATGACAGAAGAGTTCAGAATATTTGTTTACCTCCTGTGTTCTATCACCATGGATCGCCATTGAAGGGAAACCTCTGTTGTACAATCAATACATGTATGAATAAGCTTCTTGTTTTGTCTCCACGAAAACCAATGTGAGAGACTGTTCAGGCTAGACAAACCAGAAAACTAGCATGAGAGAAGTCTTGCAGAATAGTAGTAAATAAATCTAATTGTTACAATCCAAGATGGCAGCAAATAATACCTTGCCGGTGAGTATGATGAGGTGCGATGAACACCATAAGTATTATTTGTTGCAACCAAATGATGGTAGTAAGTACATTTCACGGATCTGACACTAAACTTGTATGTAATTAGTGCAACTGCCTTTGTTTATTCAGAAAATAGAGGACAATACTTCTTAGACATTTAGATTATGGTATGTCTATTCTTCCATAAGTAATAACAAAATTAAAGGAAAGTAAATGGAGCTACACTTGTATAGAATTAGTGCAACTATATTTCTATATTGAAACCAATACTGTTTCCCTAGATTGATCAAAGATTTTAAAAGGGAAGCAAGTGTTCATGGTATAGTACAAAAATATGCTATCAGATTAAAACAACCAACATCAGCAGTGAAAGCTCAAATATTTTTGAAGATCAGTATAATAACTCAGCAAACCAACTCGCATCAATGACCCATAAGGGGACAGTTGCTTCAAAAAAGCATGCATCAACGAGGTATAATGCACATCATAGTATTGTTAGGCGTACTAGTTACTACTCGGCTGGCTTAATAAAAGTAGGACTAATACAAACTGTGCATTTATATCCAGTTTTATGTTGAATACTACAGAATTAAACAAAAAAATACACACTTCAAATCTGCAATATGAATGCATGTAGAATGACATATGCACAGTACAAACATAATCAACTTTGTTGACTCATCTAACAAATCATATGCGAATGAATGAATAGGTACATAGACTGAGCACAAGGTATGCACACATAGTTAATTCTTCTAGATCCTAGTGGTAGATACAAAAATTACGCACTCCCTTGTAAATGCCTAACATTTTACTCTTTGAAGGAAGTAGGGTTTGAGTCTAGTGAGGCCACAAACATCCACATCAATATTTCACGTGATTAATAATGTTTGTCAATCGTTGTGCTAAAGTCCAGATATTTGCATTTTCATCCAGTTAACGACTAAAGCATGCAACCAAGAATGTAATGGATGGATCAAGGAGAAAGGATAAGACCTGACCTGGGTCGGCCCCGTCTTGAGCGCCATGGCTCCCTCCTCACAGAGACATGAGTGAACGGCGATGCAGCATACGGGCGTGGTTGTCCCGTAGCAGTAGCTTGACGCACTCCACCTTCGTAGACCATTCTTCGTGGGAGTGCGGCGCCAGGCCTTCATGGGTGTGCCACTGGAGATGTGCGGCGGAGATGAGCCGACGAAGATGCGCCGACCATGGATGCGATGCTACCGTCGAAACCCTAGCCACGAGCTAGGGGTCGCGGGCGAGCGCTGGAGGCAGGGAGCGACGGATCCAGTTGTACTGGAGGATGGAGGGGTCAGGGACAAGCTCGTGAGTGTGCTGCGCGGTGGCGGACATCGCTGGAAATGGCGAGTATTGGTGGCAGTGCGAGGTACTGCATGAGAGGCAGAGATGGGTCGCGAGAGGATGGATGGCTAGGGGATGCAGCGGATCTGGCAGCCGCCGGAGCTGCGACGTGAGAGAAGTGGGGAGGCCGGACGGCGAGCTGTGGGAGGAGGGAGGCGAGGAGGAGGTGGGTGGCGGCGGTGTGGGAGAGGATGGGGAATCATGAGGGGGAAGAGAGTGTGGATTGTGGAGAAGGGCTTTAGGGTTAGATTTTATACCCAGAACGGTTAGGCGGGCTTTAGCGGGCCGGAGCAGGCTTGCGGGGCTGTACCATGTCATCCATGACAGTTTTCGAAAATGTCACCGAAAATCCGTCATGGATTAACAAGTTTTTTGTAGTGCTTCTCCTCTCTCTTTGGTTCTCAACACAAGGTTCTCCTCGATGTTCTTGGAGATCTATTCGATGTAATCTTTTTTGCGGTGTGTTTGCCGAGATCCGATGAATTGTGGGTTTATGGTGAAGATTATCTATGAACAATATTTGATTCTTCTCTGAATTCTTATATGCATGATTTGATATCTTTGCAAGTCTCTTCGAATTATCAGTTTGGTTTGGCCTACTAGATTGATTTTTCTTGCAATGAGAGAAGTGCTTAGCTTTGGGTTCAATCTTGCGGTGCTCGATCCCAGTGACAGAAAGGGAAACGACACGTATTGTATTGTTGCCATCGAGGATAAAAATATGGGGTTTATGTCATATTGCTTGAGTTTATCCCTCTACATCATGTCATCTTGCCTAATGCGTTACTCTGTTCTTATGAACTTAATACTCTAGATGCATGCTGGATAGCGGTCGATGTGTGGAGTAATAGTAGTAGATGCAGAATCCTTTTGGTTTACTTGACACGGACGTGATGCCAATGTTCATGATCATGCCTAGATATTGTCATAACTATGCGCTTTTCTATCAATTGCTCGGCAGTAATTTGTTCACCCACCGTAATATATGCTATCTTAAGAGGAGCCACTAGTGAAACCTATGGCCCCCAGGTCTACTTTACATCATATAAGTTTCTGATCTATAATTCTAGTTTATTATTTATTTTGCAATCTTTACTTTTCAATCTATACAACAAAAATACCAAAAATATTTATCTTATTCTCTTTATCAGATCTCACTTTTGCAAGTGGCCGTGAAGGGATTGACAACCCCTTTACCACATTGGTTGTAAGGTTCTTGATTGTTTGTGCAGGTACTAGGCGACTTGCATGTAGTCTCCTAGTGGATTGATACCTTGGATCTCAAAAGCTGAGGGAAATACTTACGCTACTTTGCTGCATCACCCTTTCCTCTTCAAGGGAAAGCCAACTCATGCTCAAGAGGTAGCAGTAAGATAAAGATAGATTGTTGATATTTCTGAATAATAACAAAAATAATTTTTACCTATTTTCTAATGGGCCACCCTAATTGCGGCCCATGCAGCTCTGAATGCCTAACTTAACAAGAAAATGTTTTATGGTTTTAAAATATTCATCACTATTATTATGTAATAGCCAACATGAGAATACTTTCATTATATCTGCATTGTCATTAGCCACTTCACATGTGCTTCTTATTATTTCAATTTACTTGAAAAAACTTCAAGTGAGATGCACATATTTATTAAAAGAATGTCCAAAAAAGTGTGTAGAATCACATAGTCATAGAATGACTTCTCTCTTAGATCATCTGCAGCTGCCGCCACCCAAATTAAGGCATCACACAGTCTTCTTCATCAGGACAAGAAACATGGCGCTCACTCACATTGATGAAAATTCTAGCATTTTGTTTGTTTCAAATCTCCCAATAAATAATGATCACCGGGGATGCAAGAGTGTTCTTATGATTTGCGTTGTTGGGTATTGCGCTTGAGCAGTTGCATAGATGTGATGGCAACTAGTTGAGTTCAAAATAACTATTTATCAAATGGCATAGAAATAAAATTCATAGCTGTTGTTAATGCTTTGGCTAGCATTGGTAATCCGTGAATAAATTCATAGCTGGAATCTCAACTTAGGGACCGAAGAATAAAATTCTGTCGAAGAAAAATTATGAACATATGTCAACAACGCGTGGGACGTTGAGCCCAGTGGCAAAGGCTAGCGGGCAACACATCGACTCTCAAATATCTTGGTATTTTATAGGGTTGGTCATTCTCATCATGGCGTCATTCTCATCATGGAATTTAACTGGCATGCATGGGATATTGTTTGCACGAATCAAGGTTGAACATCATGCAATTTACTCACTACAAAGTGTGTACACACTTTTGGTCCACGCCATGATATCCCAAACATTATAAGCATAAGATTAGAATTTTATAATTAGTACAAATTTCATCTTATTTCTATATACACCATTAATTTTCCGCCAGGAATAATATCTACCAAACTATATCGAGATCAACGGTGAGGACCACTTGATGTGAGTATTAATCCTTTCATTCCATGAGGTAAGGTGACAACCCAACAAAGGATGCTTATTAGGGTGACTGGTCAAAAATATAATCAAGAGGTTGTAAGTATAGGAGCGGTCGGAAGCATTTGTCTACTACAGTTAGTTGTGTAACTCTAATATTGAACAATACATGTTCATTTTAGTTTTCTTGTTATCAAATATAAGTATTAGGCATCTGTTTTCCTTATCATCTGTTTTCCTTAAGTATCAAATCTATATATCGATTCCAGAAGCTTCAGAGTTAGGTGAGATAAGTTGTGTAACTTCTGCATTTGCTTCAAGGTCTTTCTATAGAGAGTATCTCGAAGATAATACTCGTAGACATGTAGTGTTCTCTGTCAGAGCAAGATTAACTCTCATATCCATATTCATTTACATTATTGATTTATGTGCAACATGTCAACAACATTACCTCACGTACCACATTACTGCAAATTCAACATGCATTCCTTCATAACATTGATTGTAATGTCCTCTCCTCCTCTGTAGTCCTCACTACATGCTAATTGTGTGTGGCTGATACGTCTCCAACGTATCTATAATTTTTGATTACTCCATGCTATATTATCTACTGTTTTGGACATTATTGGGCTTTATTATCCACTTTTATATTATTTTTGGGACTAACCTATTAACCGGAGGCCCAGCCCAGAATTGCTGTTTTTTTGCCTGTTTTAGGGTTTTGAAAAAAAGGAATATCAAACGGAGTCCAAACGGAATGAAACCTTCGGGGACGTGATTTTCTCAATGAACAAGACCCAGGAGACTTGGACCGTATGTCAAAACACAAAAGAGGAGGCCACGAGGTAGGGGGCGCGCCTCTCCCCCAGGCGCTCCTCCACCCTCGTGGGCCCCCTGTTGCTCCACCGACATACTCCTTCCTCCTATATATACCTACGTATCCCCAAACGATCAGATACGGAGCCAAAAACCTAATTCCACCACTGCAACTTTCTGTATCCACGAGATCTCATCTTGGGGCCTGTTCCGGAACTCCGCCGGAGGGGGCATCGATCACGGAGGGCTTCTACATCAACACCATAGCCTCTCTGATGAAGTGTGAGTAGTTTACTTCAGACCTACGGGTCCATAGTTATTAGCTAGATGGCTTCTTATCTCTTTTTGGATCTCAATACAATGTTCTCCCCCTCTCTTGTGGAGAACTATTCGATGTAATCTTCTTTTTGCGGTGTGTTTGTTGAGACCGATGAATTGTGGGTTTATGATCAAGTCTATCTATGAATAATATATGAATCTTCTCTGAATTCTTTTATGTATGATTGGTTATCTTTGCAAGTCTCTTCAAATTATCAGTTTGGTTTGGCCTACTAGATTGATCTTTCTTGCAATCGGAGAAGTGCTTAGCTTTGGGTTCAATCTTGCGGTGTCCTTTCCCAGTGACAGTAGGGGCAGCAAGGCACGTATTGTATTGTTGCCATCGAGGATAACAAGATGAGGTTTTCATCATATTGCATGAGTCTATCCCTCTACATCATGTCATCTTGCTTAAGGCGTTACTCTGTTTTTAACTTAATACTCTAGATGCATGCTGGATAGCGGTCGATGAGTGGAGTAATAGTAGTAGATGCAGGCAGGAGTCGGTCTACTTGTCTCGGACGTGATGCCTATATACATGATCATACCTAGATATTCTCATAAGTATGCTCAATTCTGTCAATTGGTCAATAGTAATTTGTTCACCCACCGTAGAATACTTATGCTCTCGAGAGAAGCCACTAGTGAAACCTATGGCCCCCGGGTCTATCTTTATCATATTAATCTCCTACTACTTAGTTATTTCCTTTGCTTTTTACTTTGCCTTTATTTTACTTTGCATCTTTATCACAAAAATACCAAAAATATTATCCTATCATATCTACCAGATCTCACTCTCGTAAGTGGCCGTTTAGGATTGACAACCCCTATTCACGTTGGTTGCGAGGATTTATTTGTTTTGTGCAGGTACGAGGGACTCGTGCATAGCCTCCTACTGGATTGATAGCTTGGTTCTCAAAAACTGAGGGAAATACTTACGCTACTTTGCTGCATCATCCCTTCCTCTTCGGGGAAAACCAACGCAGTGCTCAAGAGGTAGCAAGAAGGATTTTTGGCGCCGTTGCCGGGGAGGTCTACGCAAAAGTCAACATACCAAGTACCCATCACATACCCTTATCTCCCGCATTACATTATTTGCCATTTTCCTCTCGTTTTCCTCTCCCCCACTTCACCCTTACCATTTTATTCGCCCTCTCTCTCTATCCTCCCTCTCTTTCTCTATTTGCCTATTTTTGCCCGCTTGCTTTTTGTTTGCTTGTGTGTTAGTTTGCTTGCTTGTCGTTATGGCTAGTCCTTTACCTTCTACCTCTATGTCTGAAATTGGGGAAATTATTGTTGATATGGACAATAATAATATCATGAAAAAATTCTGATGCTCCTGCTAAAGAACCACCCATCTTACATACAAAAAAAAATTCGTGTTGGTAGTGGTAATATTATTGGAAAAGGAGTTATTCAAGATTTCTTTACTTGTGCTAGTGCTTTACCTTCTATGGGTAGTTCTATCCTTCATAGAACTAGTAGTCTTGCGGACGCTATTGCCATGCTTATAGTTGAACTTGAAAGACAATTCATGCACATGCATCCTTGCATACAAAGGATTTTCCTGGAATTTTCTAATATTGAGCATTGTTCTGTTAAGCGTGCCGCTACTATCTTTTTGGCTCAGGAGTTTAGATTCATAATAAAAGAGGCCAAATAAATCTTTGCAAATTATAGGGTGGACGCTTGCCGTGCTCCCATACAGGCTATCCTCTTTGATCAAGAAGAAATAATGCGTTTTCAATCTCTAGACATTGTTGCTTTCAATGAAAATCTCAGAAAAAGGGTTCCTACCAATGTTTTAGTTGACAGAATCTCTGAACTTAATGATGATTTGGCTATTAGAAATAATGAACCAGGATATTCTCTTGAATATAGGCTCACAAAGTTCTGTCAAAAGAATGCTTATAATGATGAATTGGTTGTGCAATATGAAGGACCAAAGGAGGAACCTATACCTCCCAAGGTTGATCTTGGGGACTTTTGTCCCATTAAATTTAGCCCTTTTGATTACTTTTGCTTGCCTCAAAGAAAACTTGCCGCCGAACGTAGAGAATATGAGATGAGTTTTAATAATCTATCTTACTATTACGGCAATACCTAGATCTGTCCTTGCTTGTTATGCCTAGCTAGGGGCGTTAAACGATAGCGCTTGTTGGGAGGCAACCCAATTTTATTTTTATTCCTTGCTTTTTGCTCCTGTTTCTAATAAATAATTTATCTAGCATATGTTTTGGTTGTGTTTTTTGTGTTTAATTAGTGTTTGTACCAAGTAGAACCGTTGGGAAGACTTGGGGAAAGTCTTGTTACACTTGCTGTAAAAAACAGAAACTTTAGCGCTCACGAGAACTGCTGTAATTTTTATTTGGAGAGTGCTATTTAGTTAATTCTTTTTGAAGATGATTAATAGATAAATTCCTCATGTCCATCAATTTATTTTAGAATTTTTGGGGATCCAGATCTTGCGCTAGCTACAGATTCCTACAGACTGTTCGGTTTTTGACAGATTCTGTTTTTCGTGTGTTGTTTGCTTATTTTGATGAATCTATGGCTAGTAAAATAGTTTATAAACCATAGAGAAGTTGTAATACAGTAGGTATAACACCAATATAAATAAAGAATGAGTTCATTACAGTACCTTGAAGTGGTCTTTTGTTTTGTTTCGCTAACGGAGCTCACGAGATTTTCTACTTTAAGTTTTGTGTTGTGAAGTTTTCAAGTTTTGGGTAAAGATTTGATGGATTATGGAACAAGGAGTGGCAAGAGCCTAAGCTTGGGGATGCCCATGGCACCCCCAAGATAATCTAAGGACACCTAAAAGCCAAAGCTTTGGGATGCCCCTGAAGGCATCCCCTCTTTCGTCTACTTCTATCGGTAACTTTACTTGGAGCTATATTTTTATTCGCCACATGATATGTGTTTTGCTCGGAGCGTCTTGTATGATTTGAGTCTTTACTTTTTAGTTTACCACAATCATCCTTGCTGTACACACCTTTTGAGAGAGCCATACATGATTTGAAATATGTTAGAATACTCTATGTGCTTCGCTTATACCTTTTGAGTCATATAGTTTTGCTCTAGTGCTTCACTTATATCTTTTAGAGCACGGTGGTGGATTTGTTTTATAGAAAATACTAATCTCTCATGCTTCACTTAGATTATTTTGAGAGTCTTCAATAGCATGGTAATTTTCTTAAAATCCTAATATGCTTGGTATACAAGATTAATAATAAAACTTTCTTATGAGTGTGCTGAATACTATGAGAAGTTCGATGCTTGATAATTGTTTTGAGATATGAATATGGTGATATTAAAGTTGTGCTAGTTGAGTAGTTGTGAATTTGAGAAATACTTGTGTTAAAGTTTGTGATTCCCGTAGCATGCACGTATGGTGAACCGTTATGTGATGAAGTCGGAGCAAGATTTATTTTTTGATTGTCTTCCTTATGAGTGCGGTCGGGGATGAGTGATGGTCTTTTCCTACCAATCTATCCCCTAGGAGCATGATCGTAATACTTTGCTTTGATAACTTGTAGATTTTTGCAATAAGTATATGAGTTCTTTATGAATAATGTTGAGTCCATGGATTATACGCACTCTCACCCTTCCACCTTTGCTAGCCTCTCTAATACCGCGCACCTTTCGCCGGTATCATACACCCACCATATACCTTCCTCAAAACAGCCACCATACCTACCTATTATGGCATTTTCATAGGCATTCCGAGATATATTGCCATGCAACTTTCCACCGTTCCGTTTATTATGACACACTCCATCATTGTCATATTGCTTAGCATGATCATGTAGTTGACATCGTATTTGTGGCAAAGCCACCATTCATAATTCTCTCATACGTGTCACTCTTGATTCATTGCATATCCCAGTACACCGCCGGAGGCATTCATATAGAGTCATATTTTGTTCTAAGAATCGAGTTGTAAGAAAAATAAAAGTGTGATGATCATCATTATTAGAGCATTGTCCCAGTGAGGAAAGGATGATGGAGACTATGATTCCCCCACAAGTCGGGATGAGACTCCGAACGAAAAATAAAAAAAGAGAAAGAAAAGAGGCCATAAAAAAGGCCCAAATAAAAAAATAAAAAAAATATGAGAGAAAAAGAGAGAAGGGACAATGTTACTATCCTTTTACCATACTTGTGCTTCAAAGTAGCACCATGATATTCATGGTAGAGATTCTCCTATGTTATCACTTTCATATACTAGTGGGAATTTTTCATTATAGAACTTGGCTTGTATATTCCAATGATGGGCTTCCTCAAAATGCCCTAGGTCTTCATGAGCAAGCAAGTTGGATGCACACCCACTTAGTTTATTTTTGAGCTTTCATATACTTATAGCTCTAGTGCATCCGTTGCATGGAAATCCCTACTCACTCACATTGATATCTATTGATGGGCATCTCCATAGCCCGTTGATACGCCTAGTTGATGTGAGACTATCTTCCCCTTTTTGTCTTCTCCACAACCACCATTCTATTCCACCTATAGTGCCATGTCCATGACTCATGCTCATGTATTGCGTGAAAATTGAAAAAGTTTTGAGAATGTCAAAAGTATGAAACCATTGCTTGGCTTGTCATCGGGGTTGTGCATGATTTAAATATTTTGTGTGGTGAAGATGGAGCATAGCCAGACTATATGATTTTGTAGGGATAACTTTCTTTGGCCATGTTATTTTGAGAAGACATAATTGCTTTGTTAGTATGCTTGTATTATTATTATTTTTATGTCAATATTAAACTTTCGTCTTGAATCTTTCAGATCTGAATATTCATACCACAATTAAGAAGAATTACATTAAAATTATGCTAAGTAGCACTCTGCATCAAAAATTCTGTTTTTATCATTTACCTACTCGAGGACGAGTAGGAATTAAGCTTGGGGATGCTTGATACGTCTCCAACGTATCTATAATTTTTGATTGCTCCATGCTATATTATCTACTGTTTTGGACATTATTGGGCTTTATTATCCACTTTTATATTATTTTTGGGACTAACCTATTAACCGGGGGCCCAGCCCAGAATTGATGATTTTTTTGCCTATTTTAGGGTTTCAAAGAAAAGGAATATCAAACGGAGTCCAAACGGAATGAAACCTTCGGGAACGTGATTTTATCATCGAACAAGACCCGGGAGACATGGACCCTATGTCAAGACACAAAAGAGGAGGCCACGAGGTAGGGGGCGCGCCTACCCCCCCTCCCCAGGCGCGCCCTCCATCCTCGTGGGCCCCCTGTTGCTCCACCGACGTACTCCTTCCTCCTATATATACCTACGTATCCCCAAACGATCAGATACGGAGCCAAAAACCTAATTCCACCGCCGCAACTTTCTGTATCCACGAGATCCCATCTTGGGGCCTGTTCCGGAGCTCCGCCGGAGGGGGCATCGATCACGGAGGGCTTCTACATCAACACCATAGCCTCTCCGATGAAGTGTGAGTAGTTTACCTCAGACCTACGGGTCCATAGTTATTAGCTAGATGGCTTCTTCTCTCTTTTTGGATCCCAATACAATGTTCTCCCCCTCTCTTGTGGAGAACTATTCGATGTAATCTTCTTTTTGCGGTGTGTTTGTTGCGACCGATGAATTGTGGGTTTATGATCAAGTCTATCTATGAATAATATTTGAATCTTCTCTAAATTCTTTTATGTATGATTGGTTATCTTTGCAAGTCTCTTCGAATTATCAGTTTGGTTTGGCCTACTAGATTGATCTTTCTTGCAATGGGAGAACATATTAGCTTTGGGTTCAATCTTGCGGTGTCCTTTCCCAGTGACAGTAGGGGCAGCAAGGCATGTATTGTATTGTTGCCATCGAGGATAACAAGATGGGGTTTTCATCATATTGCATGAGTCTATCCCTCTACATCATGTCATCTTGCTTAAGGCGTTACTCTGTTTTTAACTTAATACTCTACATGCATGCTGGATAGCGGTCGATGAGTGGAGTAATAGTAGTAGATGCAGGCAGGAGTCTGTCTACTTGTCTCGGACGTGATGCCTATATACATGATCATACCTAGATATTCTCATAACTATGCTCAATCCTGTCAATTGCTCAACAGTAATTTGTTCACCCACCATAGAATACTTATGCACTCGAGAGAAGCCACTAGTGAAACCTATGGCCCCCAGGTATATCTTTATCATATTAATCTCCTACTACTTAGTTATTTCCTTTGCTTTTTTATTTTGCCTTTATTTTACTTTGCATCTTTATCACAAAAATACCAAAAATATTATCCTATCATATCTATCCGATCTCATTCTCGTAAGTGGCCGTGTAGGGATTGACAACCCCTATTCGCATTGGTTGCGAGGATTTATTTGTTTTGTGCAGGTACGAGGGAATCGCGTATAGCCTCCTACTGGATTGATACCTTGGTTCTCAAAAACTGAGGGATATACTTACGCTACTTTGCTGCATCATCCCTTCCTCTTCGGGGAAAACCAACGCAGTGCTCAAGAGGTAGCAGTGGCATCCGCCGCAGAGTCCCATCCTTATCCTCTTACAATTCCAACTACCATTTTCATGTTTTATTTATGCCTCACCATTATTTATAAGTTGTTTGTATAGCTTCATTGCCTCTCCTTATATCTCCACCATGTTATGTTTTCTATTGCTAGCTCATCGGCCTAACCATTAGTATCGTTGATAGAAATGGGAGGTATTGGGTATGTAGAAACATGGTTTATACCATTTAATTTGCTATGGTTCTTCTTGCTCATACCCATGAGAAGAAGTTGGTTAGGCTTCTTTTGATAGTGGCTACTCAATTTTTTCATAGGAACGAAAAATTGGGGAATTATGATCCTTTGATAAACTGATTTTGGTGATGGAGTGACCGATGGAGATTGAAAGGAGAAGAAGATAAATTGTTCGAGGAGAAGAGATATTTATGTGTAAGTTCTTGATAGTTTTTAGCTAAGACAAAAAATGTAAACTCTAGCCTCTACAAGAGCATGATGACAACCCATCAAGAATGAACGAGTCAACATACCGACAAATGCAATGCCTAAAAATCAAAATCAAAGAAGAGGAATGTCCACCTAGCGCTTCTTTACTCCACGGTGACACAACAAATTCTATAAGTTAGGGCGAATCCAATGCGGTTTACCACATCGGCCATCAGATGTTCGTAGCGATGGTCGCCGAACCAAACAACGGCAATTGTGTGGAGAAGTTAGGGCGAATCTGATGTTGATTTATAGAATGGTTTGTACATGAAAACTAATAAATTACGTAAACTAAAAATGCATAGTGGAAACTAGAAATGAAAGAAATAATAATTTCCAAAATGTAAAGGAAAAACAAAAGAAAAGAAACTTATAGAAGAGAAATAAAAAAAGGCAATCTACCCCCAAATTGTGAGGCCAAATAATATAAAGTTGTAAGTTGAGTGTTCTTTTTCCCAACAGCAAGTAGAGAACATCACATGCTTGGTTGATATTTTTTGGTCCTCTCCTCCTCCCCTCGCATCGCTCCCACGATCAACCAAGGGGGAACCCTAGCCGCCGACGCAACGCTCCCCTGCCTACCCACTAGTAGAAAACAAGGCTTTGGTTCAAGCCTGGCCAGCCCATTAGTCCCGGTTCAGTCACGATCCGGGACCCATGGGGGCATACATCCCGGTTCGTGAGGCCAGGGGGGCGGCCGGGGCCTCGTGGGCATTGGTCCTGGTTCATCTGGACCCATTTTTTCCCGGTTCTAGGCATGAACCGGGACGAATGGGCCTCGCTCCTGGCCCACATACATTGGTCCCAGTTCGTGGCTCGAACCGGGACGGAAGGTGGAGCTTTAGTCCCGGTTCCAGCCACAAACGGGGACAAATGAGCTGCCTATATATACCCGAACGCCGCAGCAGAGCACTCCATAGTGCTTTGTTTTTTCTGGCCGGCGAGGGGAGGGCATTTGGGTGCTCTAGCTCACCTCCTATGCACATGAGGTGTTCGATGAAAAGCTCGAGCCACACTAGTTAAGCTTTCTCCTCTCGAAGCTCGACCTCCAAGCTCCATTTTCCCCGAGATTTGCATAGGTTTAGCGGTCCATCATGTCCCGTCCCCGTCTTCACCGCCATCGATCGCCTGCACCGATCTCGTCGCCGGCACCACCGTGGTGAGCCTCTTGTTCTTATCTTCTTTTTGAAAGAAAAAATATTCTTACTTTAGATAGATACTTGTCCAATTTTCTTACTTTTTTTTGACAGAAAGACTATAAGGGAACCCCTTACAGTATAGTTGGTGCAACAAACCCAAATTGCAAGTACCATGCCTTGAACCTGGGTGGGTGGGAAGGCATCAGCCCCTCCTACATAAATAAAATCTATGTCACATTGGTAGTTGAACCAGAAATTCCAACCGACCCTATTGTCGAGAGGTTAAATTTAGTTGAAGAAGAAAACAATTACTTGAGGGAAAAATAAAAAAATTGAGGAGGAGATGATGATATTGGAGTTGCATGTTGCGGATGTCGTCGATGATCACAAGATCAAGATGGATGGAATGCGGTTGAAGATGAGAAAGATTAGAAAATATGCCATTCATACCGAGGCTTGGTATCATTATCCCGTTGGATCAATTGTTACCTTGCTTGTGATTATCATCGCATTTGTTGTTGCATTGAAAGGTTTTACATAGTTTCAATGTATGGTTTAAGTAGATGCTCTGGAGAGCTATATGTTGTTCAATTTGAACTATGTATGTACTTTGGTTTTAATGTGATGATGAACTACTATTAATTTGGTCACTTACCTATCCATGTGAATCTCTAATGGTTTTTGACATACATAATTATATATAATGCACGCAGATGAACCGGCAATGGATGTACGGTGACAGACACACATAATTATGTTTCTCGAAGTGCCTGAGGCAAATAAACAGAATGGTTGCATGAAAAATAACAAATGAAGTCAAAAAGGGTTGAAAAATGATGATGTGGCTTTGAATGGTGCATTTTGAACACACAAAAAGTCTGGAGTTCAAATAAGTTCAAAAAATGAAATCCCTTTGTAACAGATGAGTTTTCGTCTGAAACCCTGATACTTCGAAAGAGACTGTCCATTTTGTACACGAAGTGCATCTAGTTTTTTGCCATAACCCTCTCTACTTTTTAGCACATACTATGTGGGTGAAATGATGATACCATGCCAATTTTCAACCTTTTTCAGAGTTCATTTGAAATGCTTTTGAATTTCAGAGTCTTATAGCTCAAAAAAATCAATTAAAATATTCTGTTATGATCAACTAACACAAAACTATAATATTCTTTAATAGCAAAAAGAAAATCAAGTAAAAAACTTTTATAAAAACTTTAATAGCAAAATGAATCAGCAAAAAAGCTTTTATAAACCTCTAGTATTTTTTAAACTAAAATTATATAAAATTTATGCAACTAAAATTATCAAAGTATTTTCTGTTCAAAACATGAAAAGCAGAAATAAACAAATAAACTTTAATAAATAAGTAGAAACAAAATAAAATAAAATAAAATAAAATAAATAAGTAGAAACAAATTAAAATAAAATAAAAAATTGTTTAATAAAATAAATAAGTAGAAACAAAATAAACTTTAATAAAGTAGAATAAATAAACTTTAATAAAATAATAAAGATAGCAACAGTAAGTATTTTGTTGTAAGTAGAAACAAAATAAAATAAATAAAGCAATAAAGAAAATAAAAAACTCTTTAATACAATAAATAAGTAGAAACAAAATAAACTTTAATAAAGTAAAATAAATAAACTTTCATAAAATAAATAAAGATAGCAACAGTAAGTATTTTGTTGTAAGTAGAAATAAAATAAAAAATGAAGCAACAAAGAAAATAAAAAACTCTTTAATAAAATAAATAAGTAGAAACAAAATAAACTTTAATCAAGTAAAATAAATAAACTTTAGTAAAATAAATAAAAATAGTAACAGTAAGTATTTTGTTGTAAGTACAAACAAAATAAAATAAATAAAGCAACAAAGAAAATAAAAAAGTGCCACCTATTGGGTCACCACGACCTGAATACGACTAGAAACCCAATCATGGGCCAGGATTCAGGCCCGCAGGAGGCCCGGTAGGCCCATAGAAACATAGTCACAGATTAGGCCCGAAAGCCTGCAGTTGAGAGGAGCTCAAGAGGGTGGGCGCAGTAGTGCTTATAAACCACTCTCGAGCCCTCTCAACTAGCAAGGTGGGACTAAACTTTTGGCCGCGACGCGGGCAGCAAGAGGCCTTTGGTCCCGGTTAGTGCCATCAACCGGGACTAAAGGGGTGCATTGGAACCGGTTCATGGCACCAACCGGAACCAATGCCCCCCCTTTAGTCCTTCTCCTCCGCGTCGTAAGCAACGAAAGAAGACAGCCGCAACCGCTCCGTCTGCTCCGGCATCTAGCACTACAGCCAGAGGCGGGAGGCAATACAGATTCGGTCCATCTCTCAAGGCTCTAGAGAAGTTACCATACGAGAGGACTGCGGAGAAAACCACAAAGATCGTGGAAACCGAAGTGAAGGACTTCTTTGATGGGGTGAAAACAAAGAAACATCCAGCTCCGGAGGAGAAGATAGATTCGGTGAAATTAAAGCGCACTATCGATGCCCTGAGAAAACCACCAAAGTCTCCGCCGAAAACAAACTATGAGCGCATTACTGAAAAAGTATATATCGAAGCGGGGCGGTCGGGAAGTACTATCAGTGATCGAAGGTTAGTAGAACGACGAGCTGGGAAAAAATTGCCCAGCTCAGCGAACAAACGAACCAATCGTGCCCCCCGCTCAAGGTGTCTAGCGATATCGTCGCTAATGATCATAGGATGGTTCCCAGTTATACCAATCTTCAAGATTACCTGTCCGACGATGTACATTATGAATTCTTGGAGGTGGACGAACACAAATACCATTACGGGAAGCCTCTCGTCAAAGATGAAAAATCTCTAACAATGATGATACGAAGATTGCATGATTGGTACATGAAAACATGCACAGAGTCTGGGGGGACGAATACTTTGACACTGAGAGTTAAAGAGGAGCACGACCTCGTTGGAATTGATCTATTGTCTATTCCATTTGAGGAGTTCTTCCAGTTTTTCAATCAAAAGGCCCTCGATAAAGTAACGGTCATTTGCTACTGTCTGTAAGTACTACTTATGTCATTAAGTCTCTATATATAGCTCAGCTCTTTCATTGCATGTATTTATAATTATCCTCACTATATTATGCAGATTGAAGATCGTTGAGTGTAGAAAAGCAGAAATATATGATATTGGGTTCATTAACACAAATCTCATAGATGAATATGTTGTTAAAAAGAATGCCAAAGAAGTTGAGGCCAACTTGCTCAAATCGTTGGTAATAAATCAAAACAAAGATAAAATACTCTTTCCTTACAACTTCAAGTGAGTGTTACTGTCTTGTGCATATTCGGTTTCCCTTATTACTGGAGGTTATAGTAATGTAATTAATTGATGAGTTATGCATGCGTGCGCAACTTTCATTATATTCTCATGGAGATTAAACTTGAGCATGGACTAGTAATCGTCTTAGACTCGAGACGAAAAGATCCCGAGACATATGCGGACATGACTAAAATTCTCAACAAGTAAGTTCAATCGATAATTATCACACCATATCGGCAACTTTTTGTTCATTTCCTAATATCTCAAGTAATAATTATTATCTTTGTCTTGCAGGGTTTGGAAAAATTTCACCGCATAAGCTCCGGGACTGCCAAAGGAGCTGCGATATACACACCCGAAAGTAAGTACTACTAGCTAGCTATTTCCGCGCATCTCCCGTTGATTCTAGCTACTTTCATCGATGCTATTTATAATGCTTCATTATCAGTTTGATTGACCTCTATTTCTCATAAAGTGCTTGTGGCAGAAATAAGGGAATGATTACTGTGGATACTACGTGTGCAAGTTCAACTACAACGCGACTTGCAAAAATAAGCGGGGCTACTCTCAAAGACAATTTGATGTGCGTAAGCAATAATATTCACAATTTTATTTTATTACACCATAATTTCTGTTGAGTTTCATTCATATATATGTATTAACCCCCTTCTTCAAATTAGACGTGGCAGATGCGGAATGAACTCCTACCAAAAGATCGCATGAAAGCAATTGAAGAGGAATTGGCGGGATTCTTTTTTGACCACATCATCAATAAAGCCGGAGAATACCATGTTGAAGCTGAGTTCTTATATAATTATGGGAGATTATATTGTAAGAGATCTTAATATTGTATATATGTAGCCAGTAGCGTCGGATAGATATAGGAAAACTTGTTGTTCGCGCAATCTCTCGGAGAAGGAGAGGTCGATATCACTTCTCTTGATACGCATGATGAACTTCTGTACTTAACGGTTTCCTTCATTTGCTTACTAGCTAGCGTGTCGAGGGCCTCTTTATACGTATAGTACATAGCATCGACCAAGCACGAAGATAAAAGAGGACACTTCTCTCTATTAATTAATTAGCTACCTAATACAATATATGAAACATCTTAATTAACCATACAAAACCCCCAAATCCCCCCCCCCCTTCAGAAAAAAACACTAGCCCTTGAAAAGCTGACGCGTGGATGCCTTTTGGTCCCGGTTGGTGCCACCAACTGGGACCAAAGGCCCTCCTGCCTGGGCTCGCCGCCACTAGCGGAGCTACGTGTTACAAAAAGAGGCTACGGCCCGCCCAGCCGATAGCAAATGCAGTGGAGGATTGAAGGTAGGCTGAGCTGTGAGAAAAAAATAGTGGATTCCTTTGTACTGGCACGCCACTGCTCGCCGCAGCGGTCACGTGGAGGCCATCTGTCCCGGTTTGTATAAGAACCGGGACTAAAGGCCAGTGCCTTTAGTAACGATCCTTTAGTCCCGGTTCCTAAACCGGGACAGATGGGCCTTACGAACCGGGACAAATGACCCTTTTTCTACTAGTGACCTCTCCTACCCTCGTCGCCACCGAGTCGCGCCGCTGGGCAAAGTCGGCTGGTGCTGGCGGCAGCGGGGCACTCTCTCTTTCCTTCGCGTGTTGGGGCTTGAGCGGGCCGACGAACCAGGGTCGTGGCTCGGCGTTGGACCATGGCACTGCGGCGCACGGGCAAGCTAGGTGGCGTAGCCCAGCACGGGTCGCATGCATGGAGGGCTGGTCGCGGCTGCGCCTGGGTCGGTGGCTGCCAATCCAGATCTGCGGTCGGGCACCAGCAGCGCATGCCATGGGCGGCGCGAGCTGCGGGCGTCCGCCCCTTCCATGGTTGTGACTGGTGGGGGTGTGGAGGCGCAGTGGTGGTGGTGGATGGACGTGGTTGGGGTGCGGGCTTGGGGTTAGGGACGACGGCCACAACTTAGTGGCGGCGCAGCCAGATCTGACCTCGTGGCGGCGCGGGTGGTGGGCGGCTATCTTGATCGGGGCCATCTCGACTGGTTGAGGTGGAGGCGCAGAGGCGGTGGTTCGACTTCCCCCTCTTGATCCTTGGGGCACTCAGTTTTACGGTCGGAGGCGTGCCCGGCCGGTGGTGCACGGTGGCTCAATGCTCCTTGTCCTTGGTCGGCCATGGTGGCAGGGGCACTCCGAGGGATTTGCAGGGGTAACTCCGAGTCCTGTTGTCACCGGGGATGGTGACGGCGACCCGACCCTGGTTTGAGAAATGGCATGGTGGTTGCAGCATGGCCAACAGCCGCCGGTGGCCTTCCCCTGCGCCTCTCCTACCCTGCTTCAGTCAGTTGGGCCCGGTACTTTCTCAAATGTTTTGTTTTTTCCTGGCGTTGGTGTGGGTGGACCTTGGTGAGGGTGGTGGTGTAGTATTGGATGCTAGGGCAGCGGCTGTGGTGGGCAGCGCGGTGCTTGTGGGCGAAGCTCGTGGCTCAGGTGCTGCCTGGTGGCCACGGTCGTGTGGGGGGCATGGTGGCTAGGGTGTGACGTATGGTGGCAGTGGCCAGGGTGAAAACATGTTTTGTATTCGGGCAGACCGGCGGCGGCGATGTTTCGTCCCCTTCTTGAAGGCCTCGTCGTGGCTTTCAGTGGCCGTCGTGTTGCTCCTGGGGAAACCCTGATCCCCGGATCAGGTGGTAGTGGCGCTACGGTGTCGTAACCTTTCTGAAGGTGCCTTGGAGTTCACGGTTGGTTGTACGCGGATTTCATCTCTTGCTGGTGGTGTTTTACGGTTGAGGATCCCGGTAGCTTTCGTGCTATGGGGAGATGTTGCTGCGCTCGGATCCTATGTATCTTGTCTTGGGTGTGTGCGTGTGTTGTGATGGCGTGAGTTTGTATCGGATTGTTGATGATCTTTGCTTTATATACAAGGCAAGGCGAAAACCTTTTTGGGTAATGCTTGGTTGATGCCTATAGTTGACCACCCCACGATCAAAGTTATAATCTTTAGACTTATTTATAAAATAGACCACGTGGAAATACTTTCATCATATCTGTGGTGTCATTCGTTTGCCATCCAAATTGGAGCATCATTCCTAGTCTTGTCCAGAAGGACAAGAGACATGTTGCCCACATTCATGAAACTCGGCATTTCGCTCGTTTCAAATTACTTGGGAGAGACAAGAATCATCAATGTTGCAATAGTCTTCTTATTACTTGGCATGTCGAGGTGACACGCTGTCTAATTTGCACATGAGCAATTGCATAGGCGTACATGGGACTGATCACTGATGGACTCAAAATAAATACCCCCTCCATCCTAAAATTTAAGACGTTTTCTATACTATGATAGTGTCTAAAAACATTTTATATTTCGGAACGGAGGGAGTAGTTCTCAAACATCATAAGAATATTCTGCTATTATTATCTTGGCTAGCATTGCTAGGTAGGAAAGGAGGAGATTCATAGCTGGAAGCACTGGAAAATAAAAGTAAATCTAAGTACAACTCATGGACATGGCTCAACAATGTGTGAGACGTCGATCGTAACCTGTAGCAAAGGTCGGCGCCAGAACACATCAACGACGCTCAGTAAGCAGTGAATTGGTATCAAATGGACCCGGCTGCTATGTTATTTTGCTCGGGTGAGCGTTCATCGACCTCAAGTTTATAAATCCATACACTTGCTGTCAGTGGATGCCTGTCACATACACATACTCACTGACATATACATATGACACAATGAATAAACAAACACCACACGTACACATTCACAAATGTTACTATTCCAGTGAACTGGTCATAACTAGTAATGCGCCCATGCTTACCACATTCTGTTTATGCTAACTGAAAGTCAGAGGTGTAACTAACAATAACCTACCTCTGAAGGGGACGTAATATGAAGGCCATTTTGGAGGATTTGCCGAAAAACAGGGCATATTAGTTTTAGTCACACTGATCTTTGCAGGTACAGTTACTCTGAAGTTGTGACCCTCTCTTCTTTCTTTATGTGTGACAGCCTACATTTGCATTCTGCATATGGATATCCACAAGAGTCATATTCCGAGTAATCTAGGAGAGTATCAACCAGTCATAACTAAATGTCGTCACATGTTATTCCGTCATCTCAGATTGCTTCTTCGCTAAAGGCCTAGTTCTACACCTTTATGCATCCTGATATGTCTCGTGCCTAAGTAATTAATGAAGTAACAAGATATATAATAGGGCAATTTGCTCGATGTGTTGGAGAAGTGGAACCGGCAAACCCTAAACCTCAATTGATTCGTCGTCTGTATTATGATGGATAGTGAGGCATATATAGGAGGGTCTAGCAAGAGTCCGGTCAGGATGCTATAATAAAGGAGATGTTGGCAAACTACGACAACAAAAGTAAATAGAGAAGCATTAACATTTCCTAAATAGTCATCTCTTATCATTCTTCTCTAGTACCAAATTAGGTCCTGAACAAAACCTTTGGGTGGTTCTCAATTTGATGTTGAATCAGCTTAAAGACATTAACACAGAAAGAATAACCATGTGACCTTGCGCCCTTAAGGTAGTAGATTTTTATTAAAGTGGTATACTGAAGAAAATCATATTTATTAAATATGTTTCTTCAGTATGACAATTTTGTTAATGCATTACAACAACAACAAAGCCTTTAGTCCCAAACAAGTTGGGGTAGGCTAGAGGTGAAACCCATAAGATCTCGCAACCAACTCATGGCTCTGGCACATGGATAGCAAGCTTCCACGCACCCCTGTCCATAGCTAGCTCTTTGT
This sequence comes from Triticum aestivum, assembly GCF_018294505.1. Taxonomy (NCBI): domain Eukaryota; kingdom Viridiplantae; phylum Streptophyta; class Magnoliopsida; order Poales; family Poaceae; genus Triticum; species Triticum aestivum. Next base: position 650,910,844 of record NC_057812.1, on the reverse strand, counting down.
CGATACTTCAATCCTTCAGGTCTCTCTTAACGGACTCCTCCCATGTCAAAATCGGTCGACCCCGCCCTCTCTTGACATTCTCCGCACGCTTTAGCCGTCCGCTATGCACTGGAGCTTCTGGAGGCCTGCGCTAAATATGCCCAAACCATCTCAAACGATGTTGGACAAGCTTCTCCTCAATTGGTGCTACCCCAACTCTATCTCGTATATCATCATTCCGGACTCGATCCTTCCTCGTGTGGCCACACATCCATCTCAACATACGCATCTCCGCCACACCTAACTGTTGAACATGTCGCCTTTTAGTCGGCCAACACTCCGCGCCATACAACATTGCGGGTCGAACCGCCGTCCTGTAGAACTTGCCTTTTAGCTTTTGTGGCACTCTCTTGTCACAGAGAATGCCAGAAGCTTGGCGCCACTTCATCCATCCGGCTTTGATTCGATGGTTGACATCTTCATCAATACCCCCATCCTCCTGCAACATTGACCCCAAATACCGAAAGGTGTCCTTCCGAGGTACCACCTGGCCATCAAGGCTAACCTCCTCCTCCTCACAGCTAGTAGTACTGAAACCGCACATCATGTACTCGGTTTTAGTTCTACTAAGCCTAAACCCTTTCGATTCCAAGGTTTGTCTCCATAACTCTAACTTCCTATTTACCCCCATCCGACTATCGTCAACTAGCACCACATCATCCGCAAAGAGCATACACCATGGGATATCTCCTTGTATACCCCTTGTGACCTCATCCATCACCAATGCAAAAAGATAAGGGCTCAAAGCTGACCCCTGATGCAGTCCTATCTTAATCGGGAAGTCATCGGTGTCGACATCACTTGTTCGAACACTTGTCACAACATTATTGTACATGTCCTTGATGAGGGTAATGTACTTTGCTGGGACTTTGTGTTTCTCCAAGGCCCACCACATGACATTTCGCGGTATCTTATCATAGGCCTTCTCCAAGTCAATGAACACCATATGCAAGTCCTTCTTATGCTCCCTATATCTCTCCATAAGTTGTCGTACCAAGAAAATGGCTTCCATGGTCGACCTCCCAGGCATGAAACCAAACTGATTTTTGGTCACGCTTGTCATTCTTCTTAAGCGGTGCTCAATGACTCTCTCCCATAGCTTCATTGTATGGCTCATCAGCTTAATTCCACGGTAATTAGTACAACTCTGAACATCCCCCTTGTTCTTGAAGATTGGTACTAATATACTCCGTCTCCATTCTTCTGGCATCTTGTTTGCCCGAAAAATGAGGTTGAAAAGCTTGGTTAGCCATACTATCGCTACGTCCCCGAGACCTTTCCACACCTCAATGGGGATACAATCAGGGCCCATCGCCTTGCCTCCTTTCATCCTTTTTAAAGCCTCCTTCACCTTAGACTCCTGGATGCGCCGCACAAAACGCATGCTGGTCTCATCAAAGGAGTCATTCAGTTCAATGGTAGAACTCTCATTCTCCCCATTGAACAGCTTGTCGAAGTACTCCCGCCATCTATGCTTAATCTCTTCGTCCTTCACCAAGAGTTGGCCTGCTCCGTCCTTGATGCATTTGACTTGGCCAATATCCCTCGTCTTCCTCTCCCGGATCTTAGCCATCTTATAGATGTCCCTTTCACCTTCCTTCGTGCCTAACCGTTGGTAGAGGTCCTCATATGCCCGACCCCTTGCTTCACCAACAGCTCGCTTTGCGGCCTTCTTTGCCATCTTGTACTTCTCTATGTTGTCTGCACTCCTATCCAGGTATAGGCGTCTGAAGCAATCTTTCTTCTCTTTAAGCGCCTTCTGGACATCATCATTCCACCACCAGGTATCGTTATCTTCGCTTCTCCTTCCCCTGGACACTCCAAACTCCTCCGAGGCCACCTTACGAATGCAAGTCGCCATCTTCATCCACACATTGTCCGCATCCCCTCCTTCCTCCCAAGGGCCCTCCTTAAATACCCTCTCCTTGAACACCTGAGCTACCTCCCCCTTGAGCTTCCAACACTTCGTTCTAGCGACCTTGGCACGCTTATCCCGCTGGACACGAATCCGAAAGCGGAAGTCAGCAACCACCAGCTTATGCTGGGGTACAACACTCTCCCCAGGTATCACCTTACAATCTAGGCACGCACGCCTATCTTCTCTTCTCGAGAGGATGAAATCAATCTGGCTAGAGTGTTGGCCACTACTAAAAGTCACCAGATGTGATTCTCTCTTTCTAAAGAGGGTGTTAGCTACAATCATGTTGTAGGCTAGAGCAAAGCTTAAGACATCTTCTCCTTCTTGATTCCTGATGCCATAGCCAAAGCCCCCATGCGCCCCTTCAAAACCTGTGTTAGATGTACCCACGTGGCCATTGAGGTCTCCTCCTATGAAGAGCTTCTCACCAATCGGTACACTCCTAACCATGTCTTCCAAGCCTTCCCAGAACTCCCTCTTGGTGTTCTCATTGTGGCCTACTTGCGGGGCATATGCGCTAATAACATTGAGAACCAAGTCCTTAGCTACCAGCTTGACCAGGATAATCCGGTCCCCACGTCTCCTGACGTCTACCACTCCATACTTGAGGCTCTTGTTGATCAAGATGCCTACGCCATTTCTGTTTGCAACCGTCCCCGTGTACCACAGCTTGAAGCCGGTATCCTCCACCTCCTTCGCCTTCTGTCCTCTCCATTTGGTTTCTTGGACGCAAAGGATATCAACACCTCTCCTCACTGCTGCATCAACTAGCTCCCGAAGCTTCCCTGTCAGAGACCCTACGTTCCAGCTACCTAAGCGAATCCTCCTAGGCTCGGCTAGCTTCCTTACCCTTCGCACTCGTCGAGTCAAATGCGAAGACCCTTGCTCATTTTCCACTACATCCGGGCGCCGATGTAGCGCGCCACTAAGGATGCGACGACCCGACCCTCGCTCACTTGCCACCGTATCCGGATCAAGATACGGCGCGCCACTTGGGGGGTGACGGCCCGGCCCTTGCCCATTTTCCACCACACCCGGGTTCCGATGTGGCGCGTCGCTGAGAGGGTTACGCCCCAACAAAAATCTTTTGGATTTCATCTCCATAAGAGTGGCTGAGTTTTTACGTTGGCTCGCCAAGCCTATCACAACCCTCCTCCTTTACCCGGGCTTGGGACCGGCTATGTTGAGACAACATAGGCGGAGTTAATTTTGTTAATGCATTAAGCTGAGAAAAAAATAGTAAACATATTTTGTTAAATGCACAAAGTCACACACCATGTGCATTTAAAAAAAATACCGCGTGCAAAAAAAACTAAAAAATGAAATAAACTCTAAGAAAAGAAATGGCCACCTAGCTTCTCGAGGGCCAACCTGCCCCCCTCCTCCCATCCTACGAAGGATTAGAAGAACGCCCGTGCGTTGCAACGGGGCCACATTAACTTTAAGAGTTCAATATTAATCATGTTAATATTACATTTAATATTCTCATACATATCAAGTGACATTGGCGACCTTTTTTACCATCAAATCCTCACACACACACTCTCTCCCTCCCTCTTCCTCACTCTCTCTTCCCCTCTCCCTCTCTGTTTCTCTCTCTCTCTCTCTCTAACACACACATATCCATCTTATTGGGTACGTGACCATAATCCATCTATTTCACACACACACGCTACTGCATAACAATATGGATTATGTGTATTATATTTGCAACCACAATTGAGGGAATTAATTTCATGTAAATTGGCCAGCCACAGCTCCATGACAAACAATACATCTAAATTCTCAGCGTTATTTTTATGTAATATGCATTATTTTTATACTATTTTTTGAATGTGTTCAAACTATTACTTGAACTTGCTACCACCAAATGATATCTAAATTCTCTCTCTCTCTCTCTCTCTCTCTCTCTCTCAGACACACACACACTCTCTCTCTCTCTCTGATATTATAGGACCAAAAACTTTTACCAATTACCATACTGTTACTTTTGTTGTCCACAAAATGCAGTGAGGTAATTTTGAGAAAATAAAATGCAGATTTGACCAAAACAATTAACCACTATACTTGATGTAGAAGATGATGAAAGTATAAGCCTGCTGACAGCAGCACCAAATGAAACTTCAAGAACACCACCCGCACAAGGATTAAAATCTATAACCATACAAACTCAACTTCAACATGACTCTCCCTCCTTAATTGCCTTCTCTAATCTTCATCTTGCCCGTGTGTTGCAGCTCGTTCCAGAAAGAAATAAAACATGAGCTGTTGTGACTTGCAAGGAGCATCAACGTATGTATAGACAAATTTTCTTGATATTAGTTCATAGCGGAAACCTAGGAATATCAAAGCAATGGTTGAATTGCCTTTGAGTCTTTAACATCCAACTAGAATGTGGTGCCTGTGTAGGTGAGGTGAAGCCCTGGAATATATGACAGCCTAGCCACTTTGACAGTGGCGAAAACTATAGACCGGGCCTCCTCTTTGCACACATAGACCTATGGGACTGGACTTATACGTCCCTCTCCCTCGCTCTGTGCTCTACTGATGCAAGCCACACAAGCTAGCTAGCAATGGCCGTTTTCTGATGCACGCTGAAGCTGGATGACCTCCCTCGATTATTGTCACGTGAGATCCTAGTGAACATAGGCATCACAGCACCGCGTCCTTAGGGATCAAACACATGCGTCATTTGGTCACCGCCTCCCCACCACCTTGGCACACCAATACGTGCGCTGTCCCCTGCAGCATAATGGCCAAACGACCTCAAGCAAGCACGTCCTTCAACCACTGCCACCACCGCGCCAATTCGGCCCACCGCGCACGCGCCCTGTGAGCCCCATGCAACTCAACGAGCCACTCAACGTTCATGCGTCGTCAGCCAAGAGGAGAGAGATGACGTAGGCTTAGGAGGGGAGGATGAATGGGTACCTCACGTCTAGCCTCTGATGCACCATAAGCATGTCGTGTTGCTGCCCCGACACCGCTCGACGTGTCATGCCACCATAGGAGAATACACGAGATGGGGGAGGGAATAGGGTTTCTCCGGTTGGATCGTGGATCGGGAATCGGATCAGTCAATCGTGGGCGAAACAAAATTGGCGCTCAGGACGGCGTGGTGTTGTGACATGATCCCAAGATCACGTCATAGGGGTCTGGACCAACACCATGTCGCGTAGGTGATATGCCTAGTATGAATTTGGTATTGGCGAGAGGTAAACGACGGTGATGTAGAGGTTAATTGTTTCCTTTGTTTGGAGATTGATAGGAAATTGTCCGTGCGTTGCAACGGAAGCATAAATATTTTAGTAGTCAACACCAATCGCGTCTAACATATATCTATAAGACCTTCATGCACATCAGGCAGTATTGTCGTTAGCGTTAAAGCATCCCCGTGTCCTATGCAATGCACGAGAGCGCAAGAGAGATCCTCATCACGCGCATCTCACGACCGGCAAGATAGAACAAGTCGCTGTCCTAGTTAGGCTTCGGTGAGGAGACGATGGTGTTGTTGAAGGACAATGCAACTCTCGATATATTGATCAGGTGCACGGTGCACGTATATATAGGTACAAGGGCAGCCCTCATCCTCATCTACATAAGGAAACTAGAGGCGGGGCCGGTAGGAGATTATCCTAACAGATACATGCACGTATATGTTCAACACCCCCCGCAGTCGATATGTCACCAGAGACGCATAGATTAGACCGGAACTCCTCAAATGTAAGCGTCGGTAACCCCTTCGTCATGACATCGGCAAACTGCTGAGTGGTGGGAACATGAAGAACGCGGACGCGCCCAAGAGCCACCTGCTCTCGCACGAAGTGAATGTCGAGCTCAATGTGCTTCGTGCAACGATGATGAACGGGGTTGGCGGAGAGGTAGACTGCAGAGACATTGTCACAATAGACAATGGTGGACTTCGGGACATCAAGAAGCAACTCCTGGAGAAGCTGTCGGAGCCAAGAGCACTTGGCGACGGCATTGGCCACAATACGATACTCAGCCTCGGCACTGGAGCGGGATACCGTGGGTTGTCGTTTAGATGACCACGATATGAGCGAGGGCCCCACGGCACGGGCATCGTGTACGCGTGGACCACCCCCGTCCAAGGGTTGGTCGCGGCGGCCCAGGGGGCCGGGGGCAACTGCTGCTGCGGCGGTTGCCCCCCCCCCCCCCCCCCCCGCGCCGTGCGGCTGTTGCTGCTTCTTGCCGCGGCGCCCCCAGCGACGACGATCAGGGGCAGGGGCGGTGGCAGGTAGACGGGCGGCGGTGGCGCTTGGAAGTACGACGCCGGTGGCGGAGGCCGCGGCGGCTGCGGCACCGTGGGAGGAGCGGCGCAGGAGGTGCCCGTCGCAAGAGCCGTGTGTGTGGCCCGGGACTTCACCATCTTCATCCTCCTCTCCTCCAACCGAAGATAGGCCATGACCCGAGGAAAGGTCGGGTCCGGGAAGAACGTGAGGTTGGAGGCCACGTTGCCGAACTCCTCGTTCAGACCGGCGGTGAGAGTGCTGAGGAGGTCGTCGGAGACCCGCTCCCCGAGGTCGCGAAGTTCGTCGGCAAGTTTCTTAAGGCGCATGCAATAGTCGTCAATGGACGAGTCAAGATGTTGGCAGCCAAAAAATTCCTGCTGAAGGAACACGCGGCGCTGGAGGGTGTTGTCGAGGAAGAGCCCGTTCAGCTTCGCCCACACCGTATGTGCGTCATTAGTGTCGCAAATGATGGTGTGGAAGATGTCCTTGGAGATGATTTGGTACAACCAGCGAGTGATGGTGGCGTTGATGCTCAGCCAGTCGCCGTCCGCGAACATGAAGCCGGAGTCGACGGAGCCATTGACGTGATCGATGAGGTGGTACTCGTGAAAGATGAGAGAGAATTAGGTCTTCCAGGCGTAGTAGGTGGAGGTGGCGTAGTCGAGAACGACGGGCACGCGGGTGAAGATGTCGAGATCGCGGACGACCTCCACCGGGGGAGGGGCCGGACCTTCAAAGGGATTGGAGGGGTGGGAGGCGGCGGAGTGGGGATAAGCCATGGATGTGGCGGCGACCGAGGGGGGTGGTGGCGGCGCGGCTGGCGAGAAGATGGCGATCGGGTGGGAGATGGGGGTGGCGTCGGCTTGGGAGGGAGAGGGAGAGAGGGATGGGGTTGGGGAGGCGCACGCAGCGGCGGGTGAAGGTGCGGCGGCGGTGGCGGCGGTTAGGAGCGGAAGCTAGGGTTGGATCGGAAGGAAAACTGATACCATGTTGAAGGCAATGCAACTCTTGATATATTGATCGAGTGCACGATGCACACGTATATATAGGTACAAGGGCAGCCATGAGCCTTATCTATACAAGGAAACTAAAAACGGAGCCGGTACAAGATTATCCTAACAGATATATGCACATATACGTTCAACGGGTGCCACTGCGGTGTAGAGCTGAACCATCTCCTCACCGAGAGACGAGCACTACGACAGCGACCGGCGTGGGCGGATGAAGGTCAATGACTCCAGCGTCTTGCATATGAGCTACACGGCCACGCGGGAATCATCAGCATATGTGATGCCCTCACCAGTGGCCGTGCCCGCCACCACCACCCCGTGCCATGACGCCTTCCCTGGCTCCCTCCCCTCCCTTGCTGCCGCTGCTGGTCACGCAGCACACGCAGGGCTCGCACGCAGGGCACGCAGACGCAGTACACGCCCCCACTGCCATCGGTGGTTTGCCATGCCAGTCGGGTTCGGTCTGGTCTGGTCCGATCCACCGGCGGTTCCGGTGAGGACCATGGCAGCGCGAGGCGCACGATGTCATTCGTGATGAGGAGGAGCAGCGCTCCCCCGCCGTGATGCTTGAGGGCTCGTAGCGCCTTTGATCGGTTGCCCTGCTCAAGTCTGGCGAGGGCCTTGTGGCAGGTGTTCACGCGGTGACATCGCCGCCAACACATCGGTGAGCAGAAGCGCCCGGCGGGCCGGCGGTGTGATAGGGTTTGGTTGGAGATTGCCCTTCTGTAGGCCCATCTGGGGAAGGAAAGAGATTTGGCAGAGAGTAATTAAGGTGGTATTTAGAGAAAGAAAAATCATGCGTGAGATACAGGATCGTATCATGGGCGTGAGGGTAGGAGTCGGACGATGACCAGGCAGGCAGGAGATGGTCCGTGGTAGGAAAAGGAACCTTATTGTTTTTTTTTTGGAGATTGATTACCATTCGTGAGTTAAGCTGGATACTAAAGAAGAATTTGATTGTCATACGTGAATTGATTGTTGCCTTGTACATTTGATTTTGGTATTTAAAGATTGATTACCATCCGTTAGTTGGGTTATCAAAGAAGCGATCAATCATCATATGTGAATTCATTGTGTTTATTTTTTGAGCATCAGTACAGACACAAGCGCTCATATACACGCGCATACATTCACCCCTATGAACGCACGCACGCATACCCTACCCCTATGAGCACCTCCGAGAGACTGAGCCGGCATATCATCTTGAGATTTACGAAGTCACCGTAGGCGCCTCGTCGTCGACGGGAACGTCTCCTCCCACTAAAAGCGCATCGCCGGAAATTCTGAAATAAATCCAGGAATACTGCGAGCACCAGAATTTGAACCTTGGTGGGTTGGGGATACCACTGTCCACCTAACCAACTCAACCACAGGTTGATTCACTGTGAATTCATTGTGTTACCAAATAAACGTTGGGTTTGTCCGGCCAGTGGGAGGTGGCGAATAAAAAACCGACGAGAAAAAACCGACTAAACTGAGAGGTGGGATCGTTACTGCGGGGGAATTGAGAGGTCGGAGGGAGTATGGAAAAAAATCCGACGAACAAAAATTAACCACGAAGATTACCAACTAAGACATTAAGAATAGAGAATATCTGAGTACCGCTCAGTTTTTGGGCCATAAACACATCAAAAAGTAGCCCAAAGCCCCTAGTTTCGCCACCCTTACCCCACCAAGGATTTAGCCCAAAGTCGTGCCACTTCAACTAGCTCCTCTTTTCTACATGGCGACACTACAATATCCGTACCAGGAGAATGAGCATGGACTAAGATCGCCTTTTGAAGCAATCCACTGAATCTTGATTCAGAAGTCCATAATACTATCTCTCCACTTAAAAATGGCAGATCATTACCCAAGTGCGCCCTCCCCACCACCAAACAAATTGTCGTCAACAAAGGCGGAGCACTCTAGATCCGATCTTGCAACCATTGAAATGTGCTCCACCACGTCGCCTGTCAGGAGTTGCTAGCGAAGACTGCTGAACTGAACCAGGCCAAGGGTGCAGAGGTGCTAGGGCATTGAAGACATTGGTTTATAGAATGATTGTACATGGAGTTTTTTTGCACAAAATACAAAGAAATAAAACAAAAATGCATAGAGAAAACAAAAATGAAAGAAATTAACCAAATTATGAAAGGATACCGGAAAAGCAAAAGATAACTAAAATAAATAGAAATGCCAACAGAAAAGAAAATACAATCCACCCCAAGATGGGTCATGCCAAAAATAACAAAGTTGTAAGTGGAGTGTTCACGTTTCCCCACGGTGAGCAGGCTGCAGGGGCAGGACTATGCCTTGCCTATAGAGAGCCAGTACGAGCGCTTGCCTGCCGCACCCGTGCCAATGGGTCGGCCCAGCGAGCGGGGCCTTAAGCGTTTCTTTCTTTCTTTCTTTCTTTTTCCGCGTTTCTTTTTTGTTGTTCTCATTGTTTTTTCTCACTTTTATTTACATTAAAAAATATTCAAATATGTATTACAGAAATCATATTTTCATAAAATTTTGAAAAATATTAATCACACATCTGAAAAATGTTTCAAATATATACAAAAAATGTTAAATGTGTATGAAAAAAGTAGACATCGAAACTTAAATATAAAAAATGCTAATGTTGTATTTACAAAAATTTAAAATGTTCAAAAAATATTCCTGATGCATACAAAAAATCTATAAGGTGAATGCCAAACGTACAACTTGCATGTAAAAAGCAGACATCAATTTTTTTAAATCATGTACTTAAAAATGTTAAACATGCATATTTTTTCTTGATATATACAAAAAATGTTAATCATGTTTTTGAAATATGTTAAATTAATATTTAAAAATTTGTTTTAGATGTATACCTAAGATGAATAATGTGTATGAACAAGAAAATAGGCATCAAAATATAAATTTGAAAAACTTTAATGATGTATGAAAAAAATGTACGTGATGTATACAAAAAATGTAGACTTGTGTTAAAAAAATCCCCAAGAAACCTGAGAAAGAAACAAAAGGGAAAGAAGAAAAAGGAGCATGAAGCACATCAGACAAAGATTGAGGTGCCATCAGAGGTGCAATAGGCAGTCTCACGATCAGGCATAAGTGGCATGAAGAATAAATTGTATAATCCCAGGTAGCACAAGGAACTTGCCGAATCAACTCCTTGGAATAGGAGGCCTCACTGAGGGTCAATTCTATGGGAACCTCAACCTAGAATGTCTCTTTCACTTCCTTGAATTTGAATATTGCAATAATTTATATTGAAAAGATGATAGCCAATTTGTTGGCTAATATGAATTCGTCTGTACAATTCATAAAATTCTTATTGTTGATGTCCAAAATTCAACTCTCCTGGATCTTTTCATACTTTCTCACAAATGGATTAAAAATTAGATTATTATATATTTTTGAAGTTTATAAACCATTGCTTCGGATGGTGTCTACAATACATATGCCTTATATAGTATTAATTTCATTTTTACCGGATCGAAAAAATTATAGATCAATGTGATGTTCCGTAAAATATTACGATACATGTATCAGATGTACTGAAAAAAAGCAAAGCGTTGAAAACCCGAAGTAAAACCAGAAAAAGAAAAGGAAAATACATAAAAAGAGAAAAAAGAACGTTGACCTATCAGAAAAAGAGAAGGAAAATACAAGGATTTAATGACACTTGTCATCGCCGACCTTGACCTTTCACCATCGTGTCCAACGAACGTTGCGCGGAACAGCTGCTTTCCTGCTGCCGGTTTACTGCATCTGCACCTCCCTGAAAGGCGGACAGGGACGTCGCAACCGACTAAAATCTCTCAAAAATGTTATGCGTCATCAGTCACACACAAAACTAGCGATCTGCTGCTGCTGCTGCTGTCTTGTTTTGCTCGGACGTTCATTCGTCGACGCCATGTGTATAACCGATACACTTATCACCAGTGGATTCACTGACACATGTCTGTTCAGCAATCACTTTAGCACCTTTAGGGCTTCTTTGATTCAAAGGAAATTTATAGGATTTTTGGAGAATTGAAATCCTTAGCATTTTTCCTATGTTGGTCCTTGGATTCATAGGATTGAATCTCATAGGAATTTTTTTATGGAATCTTTTGTACTACTCCCTCCGTCCAAATTACTCGTCGTAGAAATGGATGTATCTAGAACTAAAATACATCTAGATACATTCATACCTGCGACAAGTAATTCGGAACGGAGGGAGTACATTTCATAGGAAATTTAACATCCACTCCAATTTTTTTTTACAATTCCTTTGTTTTTCCCGTGGCATCAAACAATCATTGCTAATTCTATAGGATTCAAATGGGCATGCCACTCTAACCCTATATTTTTCCTATTTCTATGTTTTTAAAATCCTACGAATCAAAAAGGCCCTTAATTTGCATACCCCTTCCCCTGTAGAACTGATAGCGGTCTCTAAACACACTTGTGCAGTTGCATACACATGCTCGCAACTCGCTTAATTCAAAATAAAACTATTTCTCAAACAAGAAAAATATCAAACCTGCAGTTAATGTTTTGGCTACCATTGCTACTGCGTGACCGAAATCCATATCTAGAATCTTGATTTAGGGACGGAAGAATAAAATCTAGGTACAATTTGCGGAGATAGCTTAACAATGCGCAGAAACGTTGAGCCCAGTAGCAAAGGCCTACGGCACAACACGTCGACGAGCGCCAATAAGCACCAAACCAACTAAGGATTTAAGAACACTTGTCCTCGCCGACCTTTTCCTTTCTCCATCGTGTGCAATGAACATTTCATGGGGCAGCTTCTTCCTTCAGCGGGTTTATTGGATCTGCACCTCCCCGAAAGCGATGAAAGACAGGGACGTCGCAACAGACTGAAATCTCTCAAAAAAGTTATGCGTCATCAGAAACACACTAAACTAGCGAATAGCGATGGCCACAGCTGTTGTCGTCAAATAGTAAATCTTTCGATTGGCAGACAGCGGCTGCTGTCTTGTTTTTCTCGGGAGACCTTTTACCATAGAAAAATCTCTTTCTGAGGAGTACATTTGTCCACATCATGTGTATAACCGATACACTTACCACCAGTGGATGATTACCACATACATATACTCACTGACACATACATATGACGTACTGATTACTGATCAAACACATGCTACTGTAACACCCGCATATATATGTAACTGATAAAGGTTGGATACACAACTACAGTTCAGGTCAGTTTTGTGTAGTAGAGTTTCAGTTCAGCTGCAGCAGCTAAATACAGTTGCCTGTACTAACTAGAGTTTCAGTTCAGCAGCAGCAGCATGGCTCGACAGTCGTCAGGCACAAGGGCGCGTGCAGAGACGTACGTGTTCTCTTTTGTTCCTGAATTGAAAGTGCCTTTTTCTTTCTAGTGATGTTGTAGTGGGATGGATGAGGTCTCTTCAGCAATCACTTCAGCGCCTTTAATTTGCATATCCCTTCCCCTCTAAAACTGTATTCTTAGTCCAAGCATGCTCATGCATCCAACGACTAATTTGTCTCGTATCCAACCGAACAGAAAGGTATAACGCCACAGGGAATCTTTGGACTAATTGCAGAGGTTAAAAGATGAGAAAATCTTCCCACAATTGACCAGTCACAGCTAACTAATGAATCCATGGTTAGCACATTTTTTCACTGTGCTAGCTAAAAGTGAGAGATGTACTCCCTTCGTCCGGAAATACTTGTCCGAGGAATAGATGTATCTAGATGTATTTTAGCTCTAGATACATCCGTTTGTATTCATTTCTTGGGACAAGTATTTCCGGAAGGAGTAACTGATTAGTGATAACCAATACACTTGAAAAGAAATGTAAAGATGACCCTAGTTTTGATGTCCTATAAAATCCTTTTCTCTGTTAGTCGTTTGGTTGTTTGCACCAAGGGTGCTGTCTTTTATTTTTGTTCCATTATCTTTGTGATAGTGGAGCCCGATCCATGATGGATCCAATGAAAAAAAAAAACATTGCACCAAGGGTGCTGTCTTTTATTTTTGTTCCATTATCTTTGTGATAGTGGAGCCCGATCCATGATGGATCCAATGAAAAAAAAAACAGAGGCTGCAGGTGCAGCACCATCCTCTGTTCTTTGCACTGCATGCAGGTCCAGTACGGCTGCATCCAACGCTCTCACCTTGAGCACCGCCGTCTCTAGCCCCACTCGACCGTGGCTACCACTCTATGATGCAGGTTCGACTTTGCGTCGGCGTTGCACGGCAACAAGGAGCCTGTATCTCGCTGGCCAGCTCATTATAGTCCGTTATTGCCTTGCCGCCGTCCATCTCTGCTTTATCACCGTCGTCATGGCACTACGAGGAGGCGGGAGCCGTGAAAAATGGAATAGTTCTTGGTGTCGGGTTGGTCATCATCAAGCTCCCAGCAACACAAAAGAACTCGTTGCAACTCCATCGATCAAAAAACCACGATCAAGTGCATGGAATTCTGGTTGCTATCTCTCTCCCGATACCTATCACTCCCGTCCAATGGCTAGACCGCCGAGATAGTGAGCGGAAACGTGAGAAAAAATACCAACAAACTTACCATTATCACTAATCCTTTCAACGCTGGGACATTAACATGCAAAAAAGACACGGGGGAGGGGGGCTGCATAAATATGTAAGCGATAGCTGTACTTGAAAATGTGTGTAATGAAGTCAAGAGATTTGATACACTTGCCACCAGTGGATGCTCATGACATAAACATATATTGACTGTCACATACGTATGTATGACATACTGAACAAACACATATTACTATTGACACACATATGTAACCGGTAAATGCTGGAGATACTACTACGGTTGTGTGTACTAGAGCTTCAGCTGATCGAGCAGCAGCATCATGGCCGAACAGTTGTGATGCACAAGCGTGTGTGTGGACGTACGCCTTCTCTTTCCAGTGATGTTGCAGTTTGGATGGATGAGGCCTCTTGAGAAATCACTTGGGCACTTTAATTTGCATACCCCTCTTGAATTGTATTCTTGGTCCCAAGCATGCTAATGCATCAAACGACTAATTTGTCCTATATCCATTGAAAAAGAATGATATAAACTGCAGAGGTTAAAAGACCAGAGAATCTTCCTGTGATTAACTAGTCACAAATACTAATGCATCTATGCTTAGCACATTTCTGATTCTGCTTACTAAGTGAGAGGTGTAACTAACAATTTACTTCTGAAAGGGGGAGTGCAGATGGTCATTTCCAGTGATATGCCCATAAAAAGGGCATGTTGCATTCAGTCCTATTGATCTTGGCAGTTACTGCCACACTCGGAACTAATGACTGTCCGTGCATTTTTCTTCATCTGACCAGCTTGCCTCTCCAACTTGCAAGTGAATGATACCTCCTCCCTCCACCGCGGCACCTTCGTTCCCTCGCCGTCGCCTGAGGCGCACTACGGCAAAGTCCGGATGGCTCCGAGGAAGGCGACGGCGGGCCCTTCTCCGGCTGCTAGGCCCTGGTACGGTGGCTTTAATCCATGGATCAGGGATAGGGATGGCAATGGGTACCCATTACGGGTAAAAACCCTATTAGGGTAAGGGTATGAGACAAAATTTTATCCATGGATACTTAAATGGGAAAAATATCATATCCATTGGGTAGGGAGGGTAGGGTATGGGATCGTATAACCCATGTTTGCATACCCATGTATCCATGTAAAATGTTGACAAGTGGGTTCCCTTTAATATCGTAATGTGTTAATTTTCCCCTCCTAATCGCACTAGGTAAAAACTATAATGTGTAGTCAAATTATCTCTACAATTTATCATGATTTTGTGAACTTAAAGTGTATGCCTATGTGTTGTTATTTATGATTATGTGTTGGTGTTTAACATTTTTATGTGTCGCTTTATAGGCAAGTATTTTTGTTTATGAGAATGTGTTGTTGTTACAATATGTTGTTGTACATTGTTGTTTAAAATGTGTTGCTATTAGTAATTTATGATTATATGTTGCTTTTTACAACTATTTTCTACTCAACTGATGTGTTGTAAATGCGGGTATTTTTACCCGCGGGTACCCATATACTGTGTCGGGTGATGGGTATGGGAAAAAATTGTACCCTTGACGGGTATGGGTATGGATGATGGGTAAGTTCAGGGTGGACGGGTAAGGGTATGGGTTGGCTCCACCCGTACCCATACCTTGTGGGTGCCATCCCTAATCAGGGACGGCGGTCCCTTTGGTGAGGCTTCCCCGTTCGGTGGCGCCGCGGGGCGGATGGGCTGCCGGGGATCGGACTGGGCGGCCGACGATTCACCGGCGAGTTGGTTCTGTGGCTTGTTGTCTCGACGGCCAACGGCGCCGAGCTGCTCCTTTCTCCAACCCATGTTGCGTGCACTCTGTCTTACTGGACATGACAGTACTGCTAGCCGGTTACCGGGATGGACGGAAGCGGGAGGTGGGGATCCGGATTGGGATAATTCCCATGTCGGCTCCTGTCGGTCGGGACGGCTACAACACCCGAGGGTGCCGTTTTTCTTCTTGGAGACGTCGTTCTAGTCCGCCCTACATTTTCCCACCTCACAGTCTCTCGGGTGAAACCCCTAGGGCGGCGACGGCGCTTTTGGCGTCCTGTCCTTCTAGAAGGCGTCGTTGTGAGAGCTATGTGGCGGTGGCCACCGCTTGGGTGCGTCGGCAGTTGCAGATGGTGTGCCCCTCTTCCTTCAGGTGGCAACTGTTCCGGGGGAAACCCTAGATTTGGACCTCCCTGGTTGGATGATGACGGAGACTTTGTTGCCGTTCTCCCTCTTGAGGGCATCGTTTTGGAGCAGAGGTTAACTGGGGGCAACAAGTGGAGTGGTGTTTCATCGATCACATTGAAGATGGTGGGTCTCGGCGGCATGAAGCAGTGGAGTCTCAGCGTTGGACGTGGTTTGATGGCGTTGTCCAGTGTCATGGTGACGTCGACGGCAGTTGAGACTGGCAAGATCTATGCAATGATCCCTCTTAAAGATAGGACGGTGGAAGACGGCAGCTGCGGATCCTAAACGTGTGCATGTGGTGTTGCGTTGTGGGACGCCTAGACCAGTTAGTACTACCAGCTTGCTATGTGGGCGGCCGCTCGAGTCCACTGGATTAGATAGTGTCCGCTCGAGTCCACTGGATTAGATAGTGTCCGTTGCGTCAGGATATATCTTTATACGTGTAGGTGTAGCGATTTTGTTCGCCTCGAAGGTGGCTTTGGTTTGATCGTCGTATTCATTTCGTCAGCTCTGATGAATAATTAATAAAGATGGTTGTATGTATTATTTTGATGCACAGGCCCGAGGTAATCCTCCTTTTCGAAAAAACTGAATGATACCTACGGCCATCATATGCTACGAGACACGAAAGTGACATGGGCTGGTGAAGTACTAGTAAGTACTCCCTTTATAAATAAATATAAGATCGTCTAGATAATTAAGTGGTGATCTAAACGATTTTATATTAGGGCATTTCTAACAATCTCTTATAACCGGTTAGAGAAGTAAAAATATGATTTTATTCCTTTTACCGACACCTAGCCGATCCTCAATCCACAGTAAATGAGTCTAATTTTTACTTCCGCCCTTAATTTCTCCTTATATTTACCCCACCGCTCGGCGGCTGAGTAAAAGCTACACATCTCCTCCACCGCCCCCCCCCCCCCCCCCGCCCCGTGCCGCATCTGCGCCCCTCCCACCCCCGCCGGCACCCGCCCGCCACTATGGACACTCCGCAGGCTCTGTCGTGTCCTCTACCACTTGGATTTGTGCCTCCTCGTCCCATTGCCGGTGAAGAACCAGTGGATCTGCAGCTGCTACTGCCGCCGCCACCGGATTTGGCGTTTCTGGCCGCCGGTGGCTATGCCTTGCCATGGATTGGCCAGGAAGCATATCGCACAGCCCCGGCAATGCCTCCGCGCTGCATGCATATACCGGCTCCATCTCTAGCCACTCAAATCTCTCCCGTTGGTGTTTCTCCAGCAAATACATGCCCGGCTGTCGCCCGGGCTCGGCGCTGGCTTAGTTGCTCGCCGGGTCGCCATTGCCGGTCATACAGTGCAATGACTACATGCTGCAGGTGGTGCGCCTAGTTTCTACCACGCTACAACATCCCGGATGGGTGTTCTTCAAGTGCACAAATTATGGGGAATGTGCTAGTTTTGATTTGGTTGTTCACCAAATTCGGTGCAATTTCGGTAGCTCATTGTTTCCTGATCTCTATATGTAGGATGGATGCAAGTTTTGGAATGGGAAGAAGAATACATCGATCTATCGATAGCACGAAAATTGATAAATGTTTGTGTACTCGTTGCTAGAATAGAGGCTAGAGATGATACTAGAGATGTTCGTGCAACGTCTACTTCTTTATAGTCGAAGAAGAAAGAAGTGTGCAAGCTCAAGAATCTGCAGATCAACAATGGAAACAACGAAGACATAGAGAAGATATTAATCCAACTAGTGGGAGCAGTTATGAAAATTGGATATCATTTAAAATGTCTAATGTGGTTCTTGTTTTCTTGGTCTTACTCTCGTGCGAAGAATTGTTGAATTATGTACTCCAATGTCATTGAATGAAATAAAGAAGGAAAGAAATGTGTTTTGGTGGCCAAAAATGAAATGGAAATGAAGAATTTTTTTACTCCGTTATATATAGGGGATCGGCTAGGTCCAGCGAAATTTTATTGACGTATATTTACTCCACTAAGCTTTTACTCCGCCGGACACTCTGCTATTTTTAGGGGATTGGTTAAAAATGCCCTTAGTTTACAGAGGGAGTATCAAATAGGCTACATAGCCGAGATGACCTTGCAAAGTCTCTACCAAAGAGCTTATAATTAGAGACGATGAGCATGAAAAACAGGCTATAGGATGTGATGCAGTGTGATGTTAGCCTCAGAAATGGACCTCTCCCACAAGCTGACAATTGTAGTGTCCAACACAAATGTTCAAGATGATGAGTTCTAAACACAATTTGAACTCTTATTTTCTTCCTATTACCTTTACATCTTAACATGTTTGACCATGTCAGCCTACCAGGCATTCACCGTATCACTACGAGCTAGAGCATTTTCCTAACCACAGTTAGGTAACTTGCCATTATCATGCAATCATACCTAAGATAAAAAATTTGAATCTAGAAAGTTGTTCTAGGAAGAGAAATTGAGCTCTTGGATATGTACCAATGAGAGAGAACAGGAAGTTAGCTCCCTCTAGAGAAGATACTATGCTGCTAGCAGAGCAGCAATATAACTGTGCAGCATATACTGAATGTATTAATTGAAGTATGCTGTAAGAGAGTCTCAAATATCTTTGTACTTCCAAATGGAGGGTGGCTCATGATGGCATTGAACTAGCATGCATTTGGATATTGTTTGCCCGTAGTACAGATGGACATCATGCACGTTTCTAAACATCACATGACCGTTTACCCATTGCAAAGTAGACACATTATTGGTCCACAACATGATATCCCTAATATAAAAAGTATCTTTTCTTATATAATCAGTGCACATTTCATTTTTTATTATTATAAACATTTCATCTCGTTGTTATACACATCATTAGTTGTACTGTTGCCTGCCAACCCGTATAAAAATTGAGTGCGACAACGAAGACGTCTTTCAGCCAAACACACCAGCTGCACATGTCATGGTTCCATCAGTCATTAACTAAAAACTATGGTGCACTGATGTGGATGATGGGTGTGCACATTGCTACATCATGGTCCATGCATATGGGCTAGTCGTACTAAATACTACTAATTGCACTAATGTGGTGGTTGCATGCATCTGCCATTAGCTAAACAAGATGTTCTTGGAAGGAACGAATTAAGATATACAATGTCTAGAAAATGTGTATGAGAGCTTAGCTGTAACTTATAGGTTGTTCGTTGGGCAGAAAATAAGTGAGGAAAAATCAGTAGCTCATCCCTGAGTATGGCGGGCAACCCATGGCAGTGCATGCCACACTGTCATAACCATTTGCACTGGCCACAAGTTATTCCAAAGGCTCTAACTTCTCCCACTGAACCGAAAGAAATCTGCAATAGTCTTCCCGTTGAAGCCTTCATGGGATTGAGTTCACCATCTCAATTCGATTTGTCAGTCAGGTTCATAGGAAAGATTCATGGGGCTCATCTCAATTAGCCAGTGAAAATGAAAGTGAGTAATGTGGGCATCACATGTGGTGAGAAAGTTCTCTCAAGGGTTCATCTTATATTCATCCACATACCGGCAACAGAATCCGTCAAAATAGCCACGCCAAGCTAACTAAGCAACCCCTTAGATAAATTCAATTTTTCTTGTAATGACAAGGGAGGCTAGCATGTAGGCTGTCGGTGAGTTCGACGACGGCGAGCCAAGAACCAATGGCCAAGGGGGTCATTCTTACCAAGAACAATTTGGCAAAATGTAGGTGGGAAGGAAGTAAACGTTTTTTTTTACCATAAGTAAACGATTCAACACTTATTCTTTCAATGCCCACTTGCTAAGATTCTTTGGCGAACAATACATGTGTCCTTTAAAGTTCCTTCACCTAATAGTGTATCAAACTTGTTTGGTAACTGGCTAAGCGGGGTGGATCCCAATTTGGCGGCATTGATCCATGTGGAAGTTTGTGCATTACTTTGGGCTACATGAAATTGTCGGAATGATTGTGTGTTTAACAAAACAATTATTTTTTTTTGCAGGTTATATACCGAGCATCTACATGGCGAGGCGGGCGGTGGAGGAGGAGCGCGCGTGGATGTCTCTCTTATTCTCATCCTCATACATGTGAAGAAAGAGCCTCCCTTATAAAGAGGTCCAGCTCCCTCTAAACTAGCAATATGGGACTAAACTTTAGTTCCACCTCTTGCCTTACACGAATGGGCTGCGTGGGCCTCTAAGATTTATTAGGAATTTCTGAAACTGCTATTGGGCTAGGCCCAAAATAGATAAAATTCCAGCATGTGCAACATGTCAACAAGAGTACTTCACTTTCCACTTGACTGCAAATTCGACACACATTCTTCGTAACATCGATCATAATGTCATATATGTCATGTGTACTCCCTTTCTACTTACTCATGTTTTGCAGCAAGTTTTGCGGCATCTGCCGCAGAGTCTCACCCTTCTTTGCTCTCTTAAAAATGTAGCTACCCTTCAAATTTTATTTGTTGTCTCAACTTTATTTATAAGTTGTTTGTCTAGCTTCATTGCCTCCCTGTATCTCTCCATCACTTCATGTTTTTTCTTTTGCTAGATCACTGGCCTAGCCATTCGTGTGATCAGTAGAAATGGGGGGTATTGGGACATCCACATGAACACATGAAGACACATGGTCACAAGTTGATTCCGTTTATTTAGCTATGTTTTTCTTTTATCCGAGAAGGACCTGGTTAGTCTTCTTCCGCTGAGTTTTCTGGTAGGAAGAGGGTTAAGGATCTATGATCTTTTGAGTGACTAATGTTGTGGTTGTAGTTACTTACCGTTTATTTAGCTATGTTTTTCTTTTATCCGAGAAGGACCTGGTTAGTCTTCTTCCGCTGAGTTTTCTGGTAGGAAGAGGGTTAGGGATCTATGATCTTTTGAGTGACTAATGTTGTGGTTGTAGTTACTTACCGTTTATTTAGCTATGTTTTTCTTTTATCCGAGAAGGACCTGGTTAGTCTTCTTCCGCTGAGTTTTCTGGTAGGAAGAGGGTTAGGGATCTATGATCTTTTGAGTGACTAATGTTGTGGTTGTAGTTACTTACCGTTTATTTAGCTATGTTTTTCTTTTATCCGAGAAGGACCTGGTTAGTCTTCTTCCGCTGAGTTTTCTGGTAGGAAGAGGGTTAGGGATCTATGATCTTTTGAGTGACTAATGTTGTGGTTGTAGTTACTGATGGAGTATGAGACGAGTTGAAGGAAGATAAAATGTTGAGGAGAAGAAACATTATGTAAGAGCTGCTAATAGTTTAGAGTTTCCTTGTTATAATCCAATCACTTCACCATCATTAGTTTCTCAATCATTGCCACATACTCTTTCCTGCTTTATAAACATGTGGTCCTTCTTTATTTTTTTATTAAATTCATAAACGAGAAAGAAGACATATATCAACTGGATCAAAACTAAATAACCACCTTAAAAGAGAGAAAATAAACAAATACCATACACAAAAAATGGAAAAGATAATGTAACTAGACATACAAACACAATGGTCCATGTGCCACCAAGGACTGTGTCTTCCTGGTTCGTGTGTATATAATGCCACATGGATTTATTTATTAAGAACAGGAAAAAGGGGGGCATTACATATGTGAAAAAATAATCAGTTGTATTTTAGAGCGTCGAATAATTATAAACCATTGTAAAAAAATTATAGGGCTTCCAATCGGGACATTATTTACAATCAATACCAAGATATATTTATAGTAGCAAATTGCACATGGTAGAGATACATGAGCTAACTATAGCGATTACAAAATAATGTCTAAAAGGGACGATCAAATCTTTTAGATCTTCAAACTCTTCCTTCTTCCATGACACAATCTTGTACTTTTCTAAAGGCAATTGTAGGAACATAACGAAAGTATCAAACCACGGACCTGCAAAAACCAACGAGGGTTATCCCATTGTTTTAATTTGAGACGCAATGCCAAGGCTGCAATGCACGCACGCCATCATTAAAGTAATCAACCAACATCAGAAAGAGTACCAACACCAGTATTCCAGGGACAATAAATCGAAGACGTAGTACGAATCACCATTGTCGCGGATGTACCAGCCGGGGCAGATATTGCAAACACAATTCTTCTCGCGGCGACCTTGAGAAAAAAATCCAAAACTGATCTGGCGAAGCAAGATCTAAAGGACCATACACTACTAGGGAAAAGTTTATACACAGACGCTTACTAGCAGCGCGGGTTTATATCCCTCGCTACTGCTACTTACTAGTAGCGCGGGTTTCTAACCCTCGCTACTACTAAGTTGATAGCAGTAGCGCTGATTTTTAACCCTCGCTACTACTAAGCGGTCTCTACCATGCCCCGCGGGACATGCCATAGTTGTAGCGCAGGTTTTTAACCCTCGCTACTACTAAGTTGATAGTAGTAGCGCTGGTTTTTACCCCTCGCTACTACTAAGCGGTCTTTACCGTGCCCCTGGGCCATGCCATAGTAGTAGCGAGGGTTATAAAACAGCGCTACTACTAAGTTTTTACCCCTCGCTACTACTAAGAGGTCTCAACCGTGCCCCTCCGGGACATGCCATAGTAGTAGCGAGGGGTAAAAACCCTCGCTACTACTAAAGGTCCCATTTTGAAACTCTACCCCCCCCCCCCCCCCCCCCCGATGGCCTTTTCGGTTTTGTAAAAAGAAAAAGAAAATGATAAAAACTTCCAAAATTAAAATCCTTCGAGATGTAGTTATGTTAATACATCTACTAGTTAGGAAAATTTAAAAACTTAAATTTGGAAATGTTTTAAAAAAAGTCTAGGGATAATGTAAAACGGCTATAACTTTTGCATACGATGTTAGAAAAAAATGTATAATATATCAAAATGTTTCAAAAATTAAAATCCTTCGAGATGTAGTTATGTTACTACATCTACTAGTTAGGAAAATTTAAAAACTTAAATTTGGACATGTTTTGCAAAAAGTGTAGGGAAAATGTAAAACGGCTATAACTTTTGCATACGATGTCAGAAAAAACGTATAATATATCAAAATGTTCAGCACGAAAATCCGCATCCGATGGAGACCGCCTACGGCCTGTTTGCAAATTTTTAGAATCCTCAAATTATAAAAAGAAAAAAAGTTATGCTCAAATTTTAGGTTTTTTTTTCCGTCAAATCTGGTCAAACTGTGGTCAAACTACTTATTCAAGAAGTATTAGTGTTACTAAATAATTATTCAAGAATATTAGTGTTACTAAATAATTATTTCAGTTTTTTGGAATTTTGGTCAAATCTAGTCCAACTGTGGTCAAACTTTGGTCAAAATGTGGTCAAACTCCTTATTCAAGAAATATTAGTGTTACTAAATAATTATTGTTTTTTAGAACAATAGTTTTAAACTCAAACAACGAAATGTTTGACTTCATGCTCAAGCTAAACTCCCGAGGGTTAATAGGATTGACATCTTACTATTGTCAGGAAAACAACAAGTGCAGACTTGGAATCGAGGGAGAATAGAACCCGGAAGTTAAGTGTGCTCAGGCTAGAGTAGTGAGAGGATGGGTGACCGTTCGGGAAGTTAGATGATTTGGAATGATGAGGGGTGATTAGAGATTAAATTGAGCAGCGATGAGGGTGATTAGAGATTAGAGGTTAAATTAATTCAGAAATTTGAAAATTCGGGCAAAAAATTCGAAAAAAATTCTGCAGGTTAGTAGTAGCGCGGGTTTTTACCCACGCTACTACTAACGGACGTAGTAGTAGCGCGGGTTACGTTAGTTGTAGCGACGGCCCCCGCGCTACTAATAGGCCCAAAACTCGTGCTGCTGCTAGGCTTTTCCCTAGTAGTGATACCTAGACAAATTTAATATTCTAGCACCATCATTGACGTCGAGAAAAAGGTCTCGTCGTCGAACAAAGGGATGAAGATTATTTATTGTAGACGATGCCATCTCCAACGAATAAGACGACTACCAAAACCCTAAATCAATGTGATGCAAACACTACTATTATTAAGAACGCCACTCATAGCTAGATTGGGTTCCCCACCCCTCCCGACACTGGCAAGGCCGGCCGGAGGAGGGGAAACCGATCTATGGTGGAGGCGGAGGCGATGGCAGCTGCTATCATTGCCACATAATACCTCCTGCGTTATTAACACATTTTCCTTGTTTATTCTTTAATATCATGAAAAGAGAAGAAGACTTATATGTTGGGGAATACAACATGCAATTTAAAAAAAAATTCCTACACTCACGCAAGATCTATCTCGGAGATGCATAACAATGAGAGGGGGGAGTGTGTCCACATACCCTCGTAGACCGAAAGCAGAAGTGTTAGCTTAACGTGGTTGATGTAGTTGAACGTCTTCTCGATCCAACCGATCAAGAACCGAACGTACGGCACCTACGAGTTCTGCACACGTTCAGCTCGATGACGTCCCTCGAACTCTTGATCCAGCAAAGTGTCGAGGGAGAGGTCTGTCAGCACGACGGCATGGTGATAGTGATGGTGAAGTGACCCGCGCAGGGCTTCGCCTAAGCACTACGTGAATATGATCGGTTGCGTAAACTGTGAAGGGGGCACCGCACACGGCTTGAAACAATTGATGTGTGTTAGAGGCGCCCCCACCCCCATATATAAAGGAGGGAGAGAGGAGGAGGCCGGTCCTAGGTGCGCCCCAAGTATGAGTCCTACTTGGGCTCCTAGTAGGATTCTTCCCCCTCCTTTTATCGGAGAGGGAAAGGGGGGAGGAGAGAGAAAGGGAGAAGGAAAGGGGCACCAAATCACATAACTCATATAATACAAATCGTCATCGAACGCTAAGCGTGCAGACACTGCGGGTTCGAGAACTATGTAAACATGACCGAGACACCACTCCGGTCAATAACCAATAGCGGAACCTGGATGCTCATATGGGTTCCTACATATTCTACAAAGATCTTTATCGGTCAAACCGTAATGACAACATACGTCATTCCCTTTGTCATCAGTATGTTACTTGCTCGACATTCGATCGTCGATATCTTCATACCTAGTTCAATCTCGTTACCGGGAAGTCTCTTTACTCGTTCTGTAATGCATCATCCCGCAACAAACTCATTGCTACCTCTTGAGCACTACGTTGGTTTTTCCCCGAAGAGGAAGGGATGATGCAGCAAAGTAGCGTAAGTATTTCCCTCAGTTTTTGAGAACCAAGGTATCAATCCAGTAGGAGGCTACACGCGAGTCCCTCGTACCTGCACAAAACAAATAAATCCTCGCAACCAATGCGATAAGGGGTTGTCAATCCCTACACGGCCACTTACGAGAGTGAGATCTGATAGATATGATAATATGATATTCTTGGTATTTTTATGATAAAGATGCAAAGTAAAATAAAAAGCAAAGTAAAAAAGCAAAGGAAATAACTAAGTATTGGAAGATTAATATGATGAAGATAGACCGGCGGGCCATAGGTTTCACTAGTGGCTTCTCTCAAGAGCATAAGTATTCTACGGTGGGTGAACGAATTACTGTTGAGCAATTGACAGAATTGAGCATAGTTATGAGAATATTTAGGTATGATCATGTATATAGGCATCACGTCCGAGACAAGTAGACCGACTCCTGCCTGCATCTACTACTATTACTCCACTCACCGACCGCTATCCAGCATGCATCTAGAGTATTAAGTTAATGAAAACAGAGTAACGCCTTAAGCAAGATGACATGATATAGAGGGATAAACTCATGCAATATGATGAAAACCCCATCTTGTTATCCTCGATGGAAACAATACAATATGTGCCTTGCTGCCCCTACTGTCACTGGGAAAGGACACCGCAAGATTGAACCCAAAGCTAAGCACTTCTCCCATTGCAAGAAAGATCAATCTAGTAGGCCAAACCAAACTGATAATTCGAAGAGACTTGCAAAGGTAACCAATCATACATAAAAGAATTCAGAGAAGATTCAAATATTGTTCATAGATAGACTTGATCATAAACCCACAATTCATCGGTCTCAACAAACACACCGCAAAAAGAAGATTACATCGAATAGTTCTCCATAAGAGAGGGGGAGAACATTGTATTGAGATCCAAAAAGAGAGAAGAGGCCATCTAGCTAATAACTATGGACCCGTAGGTCTGAGGTGAACTACTCACACTTCATCGGAGGGGCTATGGTGATGATGTAGAAGCCCTCCGTGATGGATACCCCCTCCGGCGAAGCTCCGAAATAGGCCCCAAGATTGGATCTCGTGGATATAGAAAGTTGCGGCGGTGGAATTAGGGTTTTGGCTCCGTATCTGATCGTTTGGGGGTACGTAGGTATATATAGGAGGAAGGAGTACGTCGGTGGAGCAACAGGGGGCCCATGAGGGTGGAGGGCACGCCTATGGGGGGGGAGGGGTAGGTGCGCCCCCTACCTCGTGGCCTCCTCCCTTGTTTCTTGACGTAGGGTCCAAGTCTCCTGGATCATGTTCGGCGAGAAAATCACATTCCCGAAGGTTTCATTCCATTTGGACTCCGTTTGATATTCCTTTTCTTCAAAACCATAAAATAGGCAAAAACAACAATTTTGGGCTGGGCCTCCGGTTAATAGGTTAGTCCCAAAAATAATATAAAAGTGGATAATAAAGCCTAATAATGTCCAAAATAGTAGATAATATAGCATGGAGCAGTCAAAAATTATAGATACGTTGGAGACGTATCAAGCATCCCCAAGCTTAGTTCCTGCTCGTCCTCGAGTAGGTAAATGATAAAAACAGAATTTTTGATGTGGAGTGCTATTTGGCATAATTTTAGTGTAATTCTTCTTAATTGTGATATGAATATTCAGATCCGAAAGATTCAAGATAAAAGTTCATATTGACATAAAAATAATAATACTTCAAGCATACTAACTAAGCAATTATGTCCTCTCAAAATAACATGTCCAAAGAAAGTTCATCCCTACAAAATCATATAGTTTAGTCATGCTCCATTTTCGTCACACAAGAAGGCTCTCATCATGCACAACCCCGATGACAAGCCAAGCAATTGTTTCATACTTTAGTAATCTCAAACCTATAAACTTTCACGCAATATATGAGCGCGAGCCATGAATATAGCACTATGGGTGGAATAGAATATGATGATGGGGGTTATGTGGAGAAGACAAAAAGGAGAAAGTCTCACATCAACGAGGCTAATCAATGGGCTATGGAGATTCCCATCGATTGATGTTAATGCAAGGAGTAGGGATTGCCATGCAACGGATGCACTAGAGCTATAAATGTATGAAAGCTCAACAAAAGAAACTAAGTGGGTGTGCATCCAACTTGCTTCCTCACTAAGACCTAGGACACATGAGGAGGCCCATTGTTGGAATATACAAGCCAAGTTCTATAATGAAAAATTCCCACTAGTATATGAAAGTGTCAAAACAAAAGACTCTCTATCAT
This sequence comes from Triticum aestivum, assembly GCF_018294505.1. Taxonomy (NCBI): domain Eukaryota; kingdom Viridiplantae; phylum Streptophyta; class Magnoliopsida; order Poales; family Poaceae; genus Triticum; species Triticum aestivum. The sequence continues at coordinate 650,883,601 of NC_057812.1, read as the reverse complement.
GAAGATTATGGTGCTACTTTGAAGCACAAGTGTGGAAAAAGGATAGTAGCATTGTCCCTTTATTTTTTTATTTTTTATTTGGCCTTTATTTTTTATTTGTTTGGCCTTTTTTTGGACAATGCTCTATGAATGATGGTCATCACACTTCTATTTACTTACAACTCAATAATTACAACTCGATACTTAGAACAAGATATGACTCTATATGAATGCCTCCGGCGGTGTACCGGGATATGCAATGAACCAAGAGTGACATGTATGAAAGAATTATGGACGATGGCTTTGCCACAAATACTATGTCAACTACATGATCATGCTAAGCAATATGACAATGATGAATATGTCATGATAAACGGAATGGTGGAAGGTTGCATGGCAATATATCTCGGAATGGCTATGGAAATGCCATAATAGGTAGGTATGGTGGCTGTTTTGAGGAAGATATAAGGAGGTTTATGTGTGAAAGAGCGTATCATATCACGGGGTTTGGATGCACCGGCGAAGTTTGCACCAACTCTCAATGTGAGAAAGGGCAATGCACGGTACCAAAGAGGCTAGCAATGATGGAAGGGTGAGAGTGCGTATAATCCATGGACTCAACATTAGTCATAAAGAATTCACATACTTATTGCAAAAATCTACAAGTCATCAAAAACCAAGCACTACACACATGCTCCTAGGGGGATAGATTGGTCGGAAAAGACCATCGCTCGTCCCTGACCGCCACTCATAAGGAAGACAATCAAATAACACCTCATGTTTCAAATTTGTTACATAACGTTTACCATGCGTGCATGCTACGGGACTTGCAAACTTCAACACAAGCATTTCTCAAATTCACAACTACTCAACTAGCACGACTTTGATATTATTACCTCCATATCTCAAAACAATCATCAAGCATCAAACTTCTCTTAGTATTCAAAACACTCATAAGAAAAATTTATTAATCTTGAACACCTAGCATATTAGGATTATTTAAGCAAATTACCATGCTATTTAAGACTCTCAAAATAATCTAAGTGAAGCATGAGAGATAAATAGTTTCTATAAAACAAATCCACCACCGTGCTCTAAAATATATAAGTGAAGTACTAGAGCAAAACTATATAACTCAAATTATATAAGTGAAGCACATAGAGTATTCTAACAAATTCCAAATCATGTATGGCTCCCTCAGAAGGTGTGTACAGAAAGGATGATTGTGGTAAACTAAAAAGGAAAGACTCAAATCATTCAAGACGCTCCAAGCAAAACACATATCATGTGGTGCATAAAAATATAGCTCCAAGTAAAGTTACCGATAGAAGTAGACGAAAAGAGGGGATGCCTTCCGGGGCATCCCCAAGCTTTGGCTTTTAGGTGTCCTTAGATTATCTTGGGTGTGCCATGGGCATCCCCAAGCTTAGTCTCTTGCCACTCCTTGTTTCATAATCCATCAAATCTTTACCCAAAACTTGAAAGAAAACAAAAGACCACTTCAAGGTACTGTAATGAACTCATTATTTATTTATATTGGTGTTAAACCTACTGTATTACAACTTCTCTATTATTTATAAAGTATTTTACTAGCCATAGATTCATCAAAATAAGCAAACAACACACGAAAAACAGAATCTGTGAAAAACATAACAGTCTGTAGTAATCTGTAGCTAGCGCCAGATCTGGAACTCCAAAAATTCTAAAATAAATTGATGGACTTGTGGAATTTATCTATTAATCATATGGAAAAATAATTAACTAAATATCACCTTCCAAATAAAAATGGCAGCAGTTCTCGTGAGCGCTAAAGTTTCTGTTTTTATAGCAAGATATCAAGACTTTCCCCAAGTCATCCCAACGGTTCTACTTGGCACAAACACTAATTAAACACAAAAAAACACAACCTAAACAGAGGCTAGATAAATTATTTATTACCAAACAGGAGCAAAAAGAAAGGAATAAAAATAAAATTGGGTTGCCTCCCAACAAGCGCTATTGTTTAACGCCCCTATCTAGGCATAAAAAGCAAGGATAGATCTAGGTATCGCCATCTTTGGTAGGCAATCCATAAGTGGCTCTCACAATAGATTCATAACGTAATTTTATTTTATTTCTAGGAAAGTGTTCCATGCCTTTCCTTAACGGAAATTGGAATCTAATATTTCCTTCCTTCATATCAATAACTGCACCAATCGTTCTAAGGAAAGGTCTACCAAGAATAATAGGACATGAAGGATTGCAATCTATGTCAAGAACAATAAAATCTACGGGTGAATAATTCCTATTTGCAACAATAAGAACATCATTAATTCTTCCCATAGGTTTATTAATAGTGGAATCTACAAGATGCAAGTTTAGAGAGCAATCATCAAAATCACGGAAACCTAACAAATCGCACAAAGTCTTTGGAATCGTGGAAATACTAGCACCCAAATCACATAAAGCATAGAACTCGTGATCTTTAATCTTAATTTTAATAGTTGGTTCCCACTCATCATAAAGTTTTCTAGGGATAGAAACTTCCAATTCAAGTTTTTCTTCATAAGATTGCATCAAGGCATCAACGATATGTTTAGTGAACGCTTTATTTTGACTATAAGCATGAGGAGAATTTAGCACGGATTGCAACAACGAAATACAATCAATCAAAGAGAAATTTTCATAATTAAATTCCTTGAAATCCAAAATAGTGGTTTTAGCAACATCTAGGGTTTTAATTTCTTCGATCCCACTTTCATCAATTTTAGCATCAAGATCTAAAAACTCCGAATTCTTGGAACGCCTTCTAGGTAAAGGTGGATCATATTCAGTCCCATCATTATTAAGATTCATGTTGAAAAACAAAGATTTAATAGGGGACACATCAATAACTTTTAGATCTTCATCTTTATTTTCATAGGAACTAGAAGAACACGCTCTTATAAAGGCATCTTTCTTAGCACGCATCCTAGCGGTTCTTTCTTTGCACTCATCAATGGAAATTATCATGGCTTTCAGAGACTCATTGATATCATGCTTAGGTGGAATAGATCTAAGTTTCAAAGAATCAACATCAAGATAAATTCTATCAATGTTCCTAGCCAACTCATCAATCTTAAGCAATTTTTCTTCAATCAAAGCATTGAAATTCTTTTGCGAAGTAATAAATTCTTTAATATTAGATTCAAAATCAGAGGGCATATTATTATAATTTTGATAAGAATTGTTGTAGGAATTACCATAATTATTAGAGGGATTACTAGGATAAGGACTAGGATTAAAATTTCCTCTATACGCGTTGTTGCTAAAATTGTTCCTACCAACAAAATTCACATCCATAGATTCATTATTATTCTCAATCAAAGTAGACAAGGGCATATCATTAGGATCAGAAGAAACACTTTTACTAGCAAATAATTTCATAAGTCCATCCATCTTTCCACTCAAAACATTAATTTCTTCTATCGCATGCACCTTTTTATTAGTAGATCTTTCAGTATGCCATTGAGAATAATTAACCATAATATTATCTAGGAGTTTAGTAGCTTCTCCTAAAGTGATTTCCATAAAAGTGCCTCCCGCGGCCGAATCTAAAAGATTTCTAGAATCAAAATTCAATCCGGCATAAATTTTTTGTATAATCATCCACAAATTCAAATCATGAGTAGGGAAATTACGTATCATTAATTTAATCCTCTCCCAAGCTTGTGCAACATGTTCATGATCAAGTTGCTTAAAATTCATAATATCATTTCTAAGGGAGATGATCTTAGCGGGAGGAAAATACTTAGAGATAAAAGCGTCTTTGCACTTATTCCATGAATCAATACTATTTTTAGGCAAAGACGAGAACCAAGCTTTAGCACGATCTCTAAGAGAAAAAGGAAATAGCTTCAATTTAACAATATTGTTATCCACATCTTTCTTCTTTTGCAGATCACACAAATCAACGAAGCTATTTAGATGGGTAGCGGCATCTTCATTAGGAACACTACAAGAAATATGTCAACTTGCGACCATCACTATTGGTCACTTAAAGGTCATTGTTTTTCATTTGCGAACTTTTTTTGACCAAAAACAGAAGGTCAAAAGCTGGCGGTCGTAAACTGAAATTAACGACCTTCTCTGTGAGAAGGTCATGGAATTCCACGACCAAAACAAAAGGTCACTAGTTCAACGACCTTCAGTTTTGGTTGCTAGCTCTCTGCCCAGGCCACGTCGGATCCGAAGTGGCAAGCTGACGTGGCGAAATTGCGACCAAATGAAAAGGTCGTTGATAAGATTCAGCCCGGTCCAGTTCGGTGTTTTACACGGGCCGAGCCCATTAATTCAGCCTTTTTAACATATATTTTTCTGTTAATTTTCGGTAGCTACATGGGCCTAGCCCAACATTTTAGCCTTTTTATTTCATGGATCATGGCCTTTTTGTGATCTATTTCATTTTTGGGCCTAAGCCTTTTTATTTACTTGGCCACCGCCTTTTCACAATTGATTCTTTTAGTAATTTTGTTCATTTTTCTTGAATTGTTTGATTTGTGGCCTTTTTAGGGCCCAAATAGTATATGTTTCATTTCCGACATATCAACAATAAAGTATCAGCAATAAATAACCAGTACTTTGGTCAAGAGAGCCCCAATCACACAAATTTTCATAAATGACGACCAAAATGAGTATATTATATATATTACAATCATGCCATAGTTCACATCATCCAGGAATATAGAACAACTACAAAAGTGCTGCTATGAAGTACTATAACAGCCATTCACATCATCCAGGAACATATAATTAGCTACAAAGATGAAGCGTTCCCTTTTTCCAACTTCTTGAGCCTGGAGCTCCTGTAAAAGACAGGAAATGATCATTATCATGGTTGTGAATTCAGAATGAAAGCAATATCCTCGAACATACAACAGCTAGGAAAATAATATTGAACAGAATAAGAAACAAATACACAAGCAGCTAGGGGTCGATCCTAAAGCATGAGGGCATAGATAACAGTAGCAACCATGAGTAAATATTAGCAAATATTATATTGGTGGAAAAAAGTAAATACCAGCAAGCTCTAAGAATACTCTAAGAAATTGATGGCTCACAATACAATCATGCTTTTGACAACAAATACTACTAGAATTAAGGCGCATAACATATTCTAAGCAGTGTCAACATCATGGCAGTAACAATTAACAGTAGCAGCTAGCAGGACATCAATCAAGCACAACTAAGCTACTAATGTTCACCAAATTTAAAGATTTGTCCATCTAGTTAACAAAAGTACAACACCACACTTAGGAACTCAGAGCAAGAAAAAGATCATGTTGCTTAGGAGCTACCACAAATGATACTAATCAAGGGCAAAAGCAAGTTGGTATGATATCATTCATTTATTCGTTCTCATCACGATCATACATTGAATCCATTAAAGGTTACTGATTCATTTCTTGACATAGCATTGGAAAATCACAAGAATAGTATATGAACCAAAGTGTCCAGATAAGTAGATAACACATGGAGGTCACAATCACATAGCAAAGGAAGAGTGGGAGAGACCGAGGACTTACCCTCTGGACAGATCAAAGACTTCACGCTTCCTCACGTTTCTTCTTCCTCGGTGGACAAATCAATGACTTCACTTCCTCTTCCTCATGCACCAACAGGAAGACCATCTCAAACACCTGCAAAACAGCACAACCATCCACACATTAAGGACTGACTTCAGATTCGTGGGTCCATTGACACAAGGCAATAAGAAACTGTACTCACACAGCGACAATGACCAACATTCGCAACAATGATCTGGGTCTCTTGTTTACTGTTTATTTCCTCTAGACATCAATTAATTCAATACAAATTGTTAGTCCGCTGCTAGCTTGTGTAGGTAAAAAAGGCTATCGATCAATTAATTCAGTTCGAGCAGTTAACAGCAAAGCTGTGTAGGTAAACCACCGTGACTACTAGCTCATATATTTGGACTTGCAATCAAGGAATCCAGAACTAATTCCACTGCATGCTAATCTGAAGCATCAGGACATGCTCTTTCCTACTGCATAATTATAGTAGCTCGTACGCCTAGATTTGCAGTCAGGAAATCACAGAATTAACTCCTTACTAACCAGTGTTTATCCATTATGACATGCTATTTTATACTAGTATGTGTGTTGCTCTGCATGGAGTAGATAACATGCTTAAATTCTCAGATGAAGGGATCCGAAATAAATTGTAAGGAGTTAACATGATATTTGTATTGAACTTAGTCCTTTCATCATCACATACTAGATTAAACTGCCAACTACTGAACTTAGTCCTTGCACAACTGAAAGTCTGAAACTGGGACTAGAAGAACAGCACCATCACTGGGCTACCACAAGTCTACTAGTACTAGATACCTACCGATTAGAAAATAAAGCTAAACTATACTGGTAGTGGTGGTGTTCAAATGCCACTGTTCAGGTCAATGGTAGGGGGCATGAGTGAAGAGGGAGGAAGGCACAGTGGCTACCTGCCTATGGACCGGCGGGGCGGCAGGGGCACCTTGAGGCGCTGCTTGAGGATGCGACGCTGGCGCTAGATGCGCACGAGCTTGGGCCACTTGACGAACCGGTGGAGGTCCTTCTTGGACGGTAGCGCGCCACCGATGCCGAACTGCTTCGGCCTCTTCTCGAACAGCGAGTGCACCACCTTGTCCTGCAACCAGACACCAACCCAACCCAGTCAGATCACACGTGCCGCAGAGATTCCAAGAAGGAGCAGAGGGCTGGGTGCAGTACCACTGGCTTCTTCTTATGTTCCTTGGTTGCATCCTTTGCAACCTCTCTTTCATATCCCTACGAACATACATAATCATCAGAATCAACACTATAAGCTCTGGTTGCTCATCAAACATATAATTAACAAAACAGAGTAGTTTGTGGACATTGCAAAAGAACAGAAAGCACACATATATATTGAACAAAAGCAACGGCCAGGAATAGATGACTTAACAGTTCATGTTTGTTAACAAAACAAGAGTGGACATCTCACAGTGAGTTAACTATCTGATGACTTGAGTAAAACACATACTAGCATTTGGTGCTACAAGAGACAATGGAAATCCAACTATCCCAACATCCCAACTTGGTAAATCCATGCTGCTAAAAGACCAATCCTAATCGGGTTGGTACTGGACCTGGTTTCAAGCATGTGAGCTACAACTATCGCAATACCACAACCCAAAAAAAAACCTACAGTTCCATCAAACTACTGTTTGTAGGTCTGGCATCAGTGGTGTCAATGTACAGTCCACTTACAGTCATTTGGGAGAAAATTAAAGTGATAATTAGACTGCCATTACAATCTGCTGGTAACTTGCAGTCTACTTTACAGCTACACTGATATTTTAAGAGTTACAATCTAAATACACAAAACTTGCAGTCAAATTAGCACCGGAACTTCTAAAATTAAAGTGCATTTACACAGAACTTACACTCATACCGTGTGATTATTACATTGACATTATGACCAAAACTTATAGAAAGTATGAAAATAATGATCACAGTGGATTCACACAGAACTTACACTATCATTTGAGAGAGAGAAAATTATAGTGACAATTACAGTCATTATAGTCTACTTCGAGTCTACTTGAAGTGTGCTTACAATGATATCTTAAGAGTTACAATCTACATACACGCAAGTTAACTCAAAATTAGCACTGGAACTTCTAAAAACTACAGTGTATTTACACAGTACTTAGATACAGACGGTTTGAAAATTACAGTGACATCATGACAGGAACTTATACATAATCGGTGATTGTATTTACATAAAACTTACACTGACACTGTGTAAATACTAGACCTGCAGCGCGCCACCTGGCGCGCGGTACCGGGTCCTAACACTTGTTCCAGGTATACTGTAATTGTGGGGCAAACTTAGCATGTTTAGCCAGCACAATTAGTAGGACCATGATAAAGCACAAGTATTTAGTTTGTTCAAGAGCAATAGGGAGTTCGGTGCTAAAGAGTAGCAGAAGTAGCCAGTGGCAGTGAGATCAGTATTGAGCAAGCAACACAATTAGCAAACCACAAACAGGGCTAACACATATTGCTTTATATACTGTATATTTGTAGAAAGCAGTCATGGTCTGAGAGAGCATCCAGCAATTTTGATGCAACATAATATTCAGAGCAAGACATTCCTACAAAAGGTGAATGGTCGAATAGAAATTCACTGAAACGGCTTGGTAGCTAGTGGTATATACATAGTTGGGCAATAACAGTGCCGAAGCAAGTGGTTCTTCGAATTGATTGATCATCACTCACGAACTACCTGGGCAAGGAAGGTATCCTTATTTATTATAGAATGACTAAAAGAAATACACTGTAAGACCTTTGTGTAAGAAAGGCATCATCTAAGCTTAACACATGACATGACACTGTTTAAGTTCTAATTTTTCTTCATCGAATCATCTTAAATTTGGCTTCAAAATTTATTAAGTAATCCAGTTCAATAAATATAAGTACACATAATCTATACAACATTAAAATTGGTACGGGACTCGCTCACTGTTCAAAGCAATTTTACATGTGCTCGCTCACTCATTCTGATGTTGTGTACCTAACAAACTTGATAATCCTAACTGATAGTAATTTCACGTGTGCTCTCTAACTCCTAATGTACTGGTTCATCTTAGAAGGTATTGTTTTGTGCGTTCTACATGTACCTGGTGGTTTCCACAGCTGCAGAATCTTCTGTCACTTTGGGTCCTATTCCTATAAATTGGTATAATCCCTTTCAACCATAGAAACCTTAGCTTTATCAGTAGGCTTTAATTCAAGAAAATCTGCATGATCAAGCTCTACTAAAATGCATCCTATTGACCTTCGTGTTTCCTCAAGCTTCTCCATAAGCTCACATCAAGTAACTATTGTGCAAGTTGTGTCATTTATCCGATTGCACTTATTGTGCAAGTTGTAGTTGCAAACCAAAGCCAACAAACTTTGCAAATAGCAGGCAATGCATATATATATATATATATATATATATATATATATATATATATATATATATATATATATATATATATATATATATATATATATATATATATAAGTGATGGTCAAACATAACAGCTGCTATCTCCATACAAACCCTAACCAACATCATATAAAGTAACTATTCATTCAACAAAATGAGACCTAATAAAGAGAGTATTTTCACCTGGGATTTTCACCACCGATCTAGTCATGTTGATGTCGCCCATAGTGCCGCCACGCCGCCTTGACATACCTCGTTGACAAAAAAAAGAACCAGTTAGACAAATTAGGGTAGAAACATGAGTTGAAGCATAGTACAACTTCATAATGTGATCATAAGCATGAATCAAAACCTTGTTGCATCAGAATCATAGTAATCTGACATTGAAAGAAATGCTTATGAAACAGCACCAAACTTCAGATCATACAATATACAATTAGAAGGTTGGTGACATATAGCCCACTCTTATAGTAACTATTCCATCCAAAATAGTTGCAGCATACAATGCTTCTTGTAAAAAACATAAAACATACTATTAACAAACCTATGCTTGTGCTAACTTGAATTAAACTGTCAAACAGGTTAATGGGCAAAGATCAATCACGCTTCATTCATACACCCAGCAGGAAATAGAACCAAGGCGCAATCATCCAAAGACACCACCCCGATCATTTATAAACCTCTGAACCTAAGAACCAACACTAGGTAACCTTGTCTCATGTTGAGTGTCAAAGGAGGCAAGGCACCCCACTGCAATAGGGTGAGTCAGATGCGGCCCATCTTAGCTCGACATCCTGGTCCTCCTTCAGCCAATCGCCGAGGAGGAGAGCTCAACTAATCAAACATGAGTTGTATCCAGCTCACTACAATACACAAGAGAACTCTGACATGTAACTTAATGCAACATGCAAGTGACAAATTGAGATTTAACATGTCCTGATGTTCCAAGTTAGAAGTGTTGGGGATCGTAGCAGAAATTTAAAATTTTCTACGCATCACCAAGATCTATCTATGGAGTAATCTAGCAACGAGGGGGAGGAGAGTGCATCTACATACCCTTGTAGATCGCTAAGTGGAAGCGTTCAAGTGAACGGGGTTGATTGAGTCGTTCTCGTCGTGATCCAAATCACCGATGATCCTAGCGCCGAACGGACGGCACCTCCGCGTTCAACACATATACGGAAGGGAGACGTCTCCCACGCCTTGATCCAGCAAGGAGGAGGGAGAGGTTGAGGAAGAGAGTCCAACAACAGCACGACGGCGTGGTGGTGATGGAGCTCGTGGTTCTCCAGCAAGGCTTCGCCAAGCACTATGGAGGAGGAGGAGGTGTAGGAGGAGGGAGGGCTGCGCCAGGTTCAAGGGTGTGGCCGCCCTCCCACCCTTCCACTATTTATAGGTGGGGAGAGAGGGGGGCGGCCCCCCTAGATCCCATCTAGGGTTGGGGGCGGCGGCCAAGGGGGGGAGGAGTGCCTCCCAAGTCAAGTGGAGGCCCTCCCCCTTAGGGTTTCCCCTCTCCCATGCGCATGGGCCTTGGGGGGGGGGGGGGCTGGTGCCCTTGGCCCATTAAGGTTAGGGCGCCCCCCTACAGCCCATGCTGCTGTATTGGACATGGTGGGACATTTTCTGGACCTCCGGGCCCCTCCAGAATCCTTCGGAAGCTTCCCGGTACAATACCGGAAAAAACCGAACTTTTCTCGGAACCCGAACAACAACTTTCCATATATAAATCTTTACCTCCGGACCATTCCGGAACTCCTCGTGACGTCCGGGATCTCATCCGGGACTCCGAACAACATTCGGTAATCACATACAAGTCTTCCTAATAACCCTGGCGTCATCGAACCTTAAGTGTGTAGACCCTATGGGTTCGGGAACCATGCAAACATGACCGAGACAACTCTCCGGCCAATAACCAACAGCGGGATCTGGATACCCATGTTGGCCCCTGCATGTTCCACGATGATCTCATCGGATGAACCACGATGTCGAGGATTCAATCAATCCCGTATTCAATTCCCTTTGTCTATCGGTACGATACTTGCCCGAGATTCGATCGTCGGTATCCCGATACCTTGTTCAATCTCGCTACTGGCAAGTCTCTTTACTCCTTCCGTAACACATCATCCCGTGATCAACTCCTTGGTCACATTGTGCACATTATGATGATGTCCTACCGAGTGGGCCCAGAGATACCTCTCCGTTTACACGGAGTGACAAATCCAAGTCTCGATTCGTGCCAACCCAATAGACACTTTCGGAGATACCTGTAGTGTACCTTTATAGCCACCCAGTTACGTTGTGACGTTTGGCACACCCAAAGCACTCCTACAGTATCCGGGAGTTGCACAATCTCATGGTCTAAGGAAATGATACTTGACATTAGAAAAGCTTTAGCATACGAACTACACGATCTTTGTGCCAGGCTTAGGATTGGGTCTTGTCCATCACATCATTCTCCTAATGATGTGATCCCGTTATCAACGACATCCAATGTCCATGGTTAGGAAACCATAACCATCTATTGATCAATGAGCTAGTCAACTAGAGGCTTACTAGGGACATGGTGTTGTCTATGTATCCACACATGTATCTGAGTTTCCTATCAATACAATTCTAGCATGGATAATAAACGATTATCATGAACAAGGAAATATAATAATAACCAATTTATTATTGCCTCTAGGGCATATTTCCAACAAGAAGGCCTCAAAATTTTCATCAGTAGCTTAGCTTTGTTAGAGTGAGTAGAAAGTAAGAAGTAAAATGTACAGACCAATAAATGTTCCTTTGATGAAAATGCCCTTCTCCTTTCAGTTAAATCGTACCATGCATCTGGTCAGTCCACTAAAAATGAAAGCGAACATTTAAAAAGAAAAGGTTGAGAAAAGTTAAACTTCTGTTAAATGGATCGGTTGAAGACAATCGAATTGAAACTTCTGTTGCTATCTGCCAAACTCCAAGTTATTCATACTTTGGACCATAAATACGCAGTTTTCACAGTATCACCTAACATTGACAAACCCCTAAAACTATCTAGAAAAGTGATGTTACCCAACAAAGACAAACCAAACAAAATTGCTCTGAAAATTATGTTGTAACTGCCCTCTGACTTACAGTGAGTTGCACAAGAATTAGTGAAACTCTGGCTAGAACACAGGCCGGAGTTGGGCACCCCTTTGCACGAGTGTTGCGAGGCATTGTCATCCTCAAGGCCCAACAATAAAAAGTTAGCAACATAAAAACATTATTCATTTTCTAATTAAGAATGCAATAATGCAATGTCTAAATGTTCTCATCACATCACAGATAAATAAAATTTTGAAACATAAGAACTCAACCATCACTACATTTTCTTAACACACGCTACAAGCGACGAAACTAGAACAAGTGCTTCAACCAAAGAAACTACAAATCTATACTTGTGATGATCTTCCTTACAGAATCCCAGGTCCGCTAAATGAACAAGTGTGCACAAATGCAGACAACAGAATCCCAGACGGCCTCACCTTGCAGCTTGCTAGTGGAGCGACGGAGGGCTGGAAGATGGGGTTGGCGTAGCGGAACAGTAGCACCTCCGCTGTGTACGCCAACGCCGGACAATCCATTGGGCCGGGTCGAGATCACAGCCACCAGACCACCCAGAGAGACTCGGCGGTGAGGAGACGCTGCAGCGAGAAGGCGGCCTCCATGGCGTCTGAGTAGGGGAGGAAGTGGCCATCCCGTCCATGGCGTTCCATTCCTTGAGCGATGACGGATCTGAGAGGGAGAGGGGACGTTGTGAGGAAGAGAGGGAGGGATGCGACGAGGAGGACTGGAGGGACTCACCCGAGTCACCGGATCACTGGAGCAACGCGCCCGTTGGATCCTGTCGACGCCGTTGCGTCCTGGTTGCCGAAGAGCCGTGGCGAGCGTGGGGCAAAGTCACCGCAAACCCTAGAGGCGAATATGAGTCCCCGGGGAGAGAGAGGGGTCGCTGGAGAGAGATGGATAGGTGGGGGGCTCCGCCTAATGTGGGGGAGCGGAGAGGAGGGGGAGAGGCCACCGGCGGCAAGGTTTGGGAGGGAGACAAGGGGAGGGATGGGATCATCGTGGGTGGCGGCGGCAATGTGGGAGATGAGGGTGAGAGTGGCAGGGTGCGGATCTGGAGCACTAGGGTTCGTGGGGTGAGAGGGTGAGCTAGTTTTCTTTTTCTTTTCTTTTTTTAGACAAAGAGGGGGGGTGAGGGAGAAAGGGCTGCTGTCGGATCCGGGAGCATCCGATGTTGTTTGAGGCAAGATCCGCGTGACATGCCCAAGAACCAATTAGAACTCAGTACATGTTATGACCTTCTAAATTGGTCGTAATCGACTAAAAATAAGATGTTGAATCATGTTGTTTCAAAAAAAGGTGTTGAATCATATAAACAGTTTTCTGATATGAGAAATTCAAAAAAAACATTCTCATTGTGTCACCAATTGTGACATAGTTTTTAGGAAAACTAACAAACTTGGAATTGGAATAAGACGAACATCTTTAAAAAGTGTTTTGAGAAATGAGTTCTAGGAAAAAATCATTTTCTATTTTCGGAGTGACAAAATTCTTTTTTTTGAAGAATCTACCAAATATTTGTTTGAAAATGGCACCACACCATTTTCCAAAACTATAAGACTGCATTTTATGTACAATGGACCAAATCTTAACATGTAAAATGCTTTCGATCCACCTCTCATCAAAAAGACAAATTATGTTTCAAAAAAGAATATACCTAAGCATTCTTTTGTTTTCTTCTATTTTTTCACATGAAAAATTCAAAAAAAATGATCTCATACTGTGCACAAGGGTGTATATTGGAATTCCAAACAATGTTGCCTAAGGGAGTTTTCATTTTCTTTGCACAAAAAATTCATTTTCCATTTTCCGAGTGCCCGAAATGAGTTTTTTTTGTGAAGGACCTACCATATATTTGTTGCAAAATTGGACCAAATAAAATTTCTAAAATATTAGTCTATATTTAATGCACAATTGACCAAATTTTTGGGTGTCAAAAGTTTTGATCCACCTCTTGTGAAAAAGACAAATTTCCGTCGATTCAGCAGGAAGCGGGTCAAATTTGAACTGTAGCTGCCTGATAGTTTGCTATTTATTTTTTCCAAAAATAATTTTTAGGTACATAAGTATCTATTTAATCAGATAAACATCAAACAATTTCCAAGATTCAAGCACTAGTTAGGAACGGTCAAGCCCGCCGTTTTGACCGCATTTTGAAACGGGCATAAAAATTCAAAAAATTGGAAAACCTTCGCATTGTATCATTATATGTGACCAAGTTTCTAGGAAAAATAATAAACTTGTAATACGACAATTATTTTTAAAAAGTGTTTTCAGAAATGAGCTATCATGCGTGAAGATTCATGGCTTCCAAGCGAAATGATCAATCTTATGGCCACATTCATGGCATAGTTTGTTCAAATGATCTCATATCATGCACAAAGGTGCATATTGGAATTCCAAACAATGTTTCCGAAGGAAGTTTACATTTTCTTTGCACATAAAATTCATTTTCCATTTTCCGAGTGCCCGGAATGACTTTTTTTTGTGAAGGACCTACCATATATTTGTTGCAAAATTGGACCAAATTAAATTTCTAAAATACTAGGCAATATTTAATGCAAAATTTACCAAATGTTTGGGTGTCAAAAGATTTGATCCACCTTTGGTGAAAAAGACAAATTTCCGCCAAATCAGTAGGAAGCGGGTCAAATTTGAACTGCAGCTGCCTTATAGTTTGCTATTTATTTTTTCCAAAAATCATTTCTAGATACATAAGTATCTGTTTAAGCATAAATACATGGTTTGGTGGTGATACATCGAGGTTTGGACGGTGGCCCAGGGCCCCAACTCCAAAGCGCGTACACTCGCATGCCCGCCGCGTGGTCACCGCGTGATCGTGGCGTTGCCATGCGTTCTGGGCAGCCTAGGCATGTCTAGTAGGTTGGGCACTCCCTAGGTAGATGCTACGAAGAAAGTGACAACAGAAGAATCTCACGAGGAGATCGAACTATGCTCAAACATGAATTAGCAGCCAAGTGTTTGATTAGCGGTACGGGAAATTCACAAGGCCAATGGGCCTGAGTTTTGGTTGAGGATGATCATCTACTAGGGAGACTGTCTTGGAATTTTTTTAGCTCAATTGGAGGAGTTTGGATGGCACTTGCTTTGCAAAGTATCACATCGGGCAGAAATATGGATGCTGAAGCTGGGCTCAAATGGATAAGTGGATTGAGCTGAAATTTTGTGGAGTATGGTAATTTGGGCATAGTAAAGCACTGTAAAAAATTTATACCATTTGGATAATCCTAGCTTGTACTTCCTTCACAAAGCTTCTCTGTGGATAGAAACTTTAAAATTTGCTAAGGAAGATTTAACAGGCAAATGGAGCTGAATATTGGAATTTGGCAATTATTTGTATAATTAAGATGGCACAAAAAGTTTGAGGACAATAGGAGGTGTCTAGATAGCACTTGCTTTGCAATGTGCCAATTTGAACAGAAAATAGAAATTGAAGTCGGGCTTACATGGATGATTGGATTATGCTGAAATTTGGTGTAGGGGGTTTCTATAGTCAGGGTAATATCTTGGTAAATTTTCAGCAATTATAAAGCAATATAAAATGTAGTTGCTTCACAAACTAAAAATATTACCAGAAACAAAGATTCGATGGTGATATCAGATGTATTTTTAGATAGAGCTAAACTTTTGTGTAGAGCAATGAATTTTTCATATAGAATATGTGGCAAAATTCAACTCATTACGATATTCCTATCTTGTACTTCCTTCACAATGCTTCTAGGTGGACAAACACTTTGGAAATTTTACGAGGAAGATTTACTTGGCAAATGGATCTGAATTTTGTCATGAAGCAGTGATTTGGATAGGAAAGAGTGCCCAAAAATTTTGAGTGCAATCAAGAATATACAAATAGTACTTCCTTCACAAAGTGATGTTCTGAACAGAATAGGAAAATGAATATTGTTGACTTATTTTTGAACTAGGCAAGGAAGTATTTTTACGTATTTAACGAAGATATGACCCAAAGAATTTATGAGAATTTTTTGAGAATTTTGGGAATGACAGAAATATAGGTTGCTTCACAACCTAGGGAAAAAATTGACACATGGACATGACACATAGGCAAAACTGATGAGGTGGCGCCTAGTCATAGCAATCCACCACAACTTACAAGGTTATTACCATCTATATTGGTCGTGATCAGCTAGAAATAAGGCAGCGGATCAGTGTTGTCTGCTTTATGACCATTTTGTGTAAGGAAATTATGACCTTTATGGCCAAAATGGTCGATATAGTCGAGCGTTTGGAGCCCCCCGAGCAGCTTTTGACCAATTGGTCTCAAATGGTCGTAGATCTATGACCAATTCTTCCAAGGTCACTGACAGAAGGTCACTAGTTGACATATTTCTTGTAGTGGAAGGCCGGAAAACGGATCTTTCATGACAAGATTTAGCACAGCATCATTGATTTCACAAGATTCAGCATCGGTAAGAGGAGCAATCGGAGTGCTAATAAAATCATTGGTGTTGGTATTGGTAAATTCACAAAATTTAGTGTTATCTTGATCCATCATGACAAGCAAGCAAATGAACACACAAGCAAACAAAAAGCAAGCAGGAAAAAAGAGGCAAATAGAGAAAGAGATGGAGGATAGAGAGAGAGAGAGAGAGAGAGCAAATAAAACGGCAAGGGTGAAGTGGGGGAGAGGAAAACGAGAGGCAAATGGCAAATAATGTAATGTGGGAGATAGGGATTGTGATGGGTACTTGGTATATTGACTTTTGCGTAGACTCCCCGACGACGGCGCCAGGAATCCTTCTTGCTACCTCTTGAGCATTGCGTTGGTTTTTCCCCGAAGAGGAAAGGATGATGCAGCAAATTATTGTAAGTATTTCCCTCAGTTTTTGAGAACCAAGGTATGAATCTAGTACGAGGCTACGCGCGAGTCCCTCGTACCTACACAAAACAAATAAATCCTTGCAACCAATGCGATAAGGGGTTGTCAATCCCTACACGGCTACTTACGAGAGTGAGATATGATAGATATGATAAGATAATATTTTTGGTATTTTTATGATAAAGATGCAAAGTAAAAAGCAAAGGAAATAACTAAGTATTGGAAGATTAATATGATGAAGATAGACCCGGGGGCCATAGGTTTCACTAGTGGCTTCTCTCAAGAGCATAAGTATTCTACGGTGGGTGAAGGAATTACTGTTGAGAAATTGACAGAATTGAGCATAGTTATGAGAATATCTAGGTATGATCATGTATATAAGCATCACGTCCGAGACAAGTATACCGACTCCTGCCTGCATCTACTACTATTACTCCACTCATCGACCGCTATCCGGCATGCATCTAGAGTATTAAGTTAATGAAAACAGAGTAACGCCTTAAGCAAATGTAGAGGGATAAACTCACGCAATATGATGAAAACCCCATCTTGTTATCCTCGATGGCAACAATACAATATGTGCCTTGCTGCCCCTACTGTCACTGGGAAAGGACACCGCAAGATTGAACCCAAAGCTAAGCACTTCTCCCATTGCAAGAAAGATCAATCTAGTAGGCCAAACCAAACTGATAATTCGAAGAGACTTGCAAAGATAACCAATCATACATAAAAGAATTCAGAGAATTATTCAAATATTGTTCATAGATAGACTTGATCATAAACCCACAATTCATCGGTCTCAACAAACACACTGCAAAAAGAAGATTACATTGAATAGTTCGCCACAAGAGAGGGGGAGAATATTGTATTGAGATCCAAAAAGAGAGAAGAAGCCATCTAGCTAATAACTATGGACCCGTAGGTCTGAGGTGAACTACTCACACTTTATCAGAGGGGCTATGATGATGATGTAGAAGCCCTCCGTGATGGATACCCCCTCCGGCGGAGCTCCGGAACAGGCCCCAAGATGGGATCTCGTGGATATAGAAAGTTGCGGCGGTGGAATTAGGATTTTGGCTCTGTATCTGATCGTTTGGGGGTACGTAGGTATATATAGGAGGAAGGAGTACGTCGGTGGAGGAACATGGGGGCCACGAGGGTGGAGGGCGCGCCTGGGGGGGGGGGGGGGTAGGCGCGCCCCCCTACCTCGTGGCCTCCTCCCTTGTTTCTTGACGTAGGGTCCAAGTCTCCTGGATCATGTTCGGTGAGAAAATCACGTTCCCGAAGGTTTCATTCCGTTTGGACTCCATTTGATATTCATTTTCTTCGAAACCCTAAAATAGGCAAAAACAGCAGTTCTGGGTTGGGCCTTCGGTTAATAGGTTAGTCCCAAAAATAATATAAAAGTGGATAATAAAGCCCAATAATTTCCAAAACAGTAGATAATATAGAATGGAGCAATCAAAAATTATAGATACGTTGGAGATGTATCACTCATTAGTCACATTGCTTGCAATGCTTATTATGATGTGCATTACCGAGGGGGCCTAGAGATACCTCTCTGATACTCGAAGCGACAAATCCTAACCTTGATCAATGCCAACCCAACAAACACCTTCGGAGATACCCTGTTACTTGTGACGTTTGATAGCACACAAGGCATTCCTTCGGTATCCGAGAGTTGCATAATCTCATAGTCATAGGAATATGTATAACTCATGAAGAATGCAATAGCAATAAAACATAACGATCATTATGCTAAGCAAATGGATGGGTCTTGTCCATCACATCATTCTCCTAATGATGTGATCTCATTCATCAAATGACAACACATGTCTATGGTTAGGAAACTTAACCATCTTTGATTAACGAGCTAGTCTTGTATAGGCATACTAGGGACACTGTGTTTTGTCTATGTATCCACACATGTATCAAGTTTCTGGTTAATACAATTCTCACATGAATAATAAACATTTATCATGATATAAGGAAATATAAATAACAACTTTATTATTGCCTCTAGCGCATATTTCCTTCATTATACACCAGGCCTAGAACTACTAAAACACCTTTAAAAGAAAAAATAAATAAAAAACCATACGCAAAAATGAAAAAGGAAATGTTACTAAACATACTAACTCAATCATCCATGTGTCACCAATGGGGGACCTCTTCCGACCTCCTCAATGCCGCCACCCCAGGGCGGCGCCAGGGGGATCAGATCTCAGTGCCGCCGGCCCCCACCCCACTGCGAAATATCCTGCCTGCGCATTGGCTGTTGTGGCGGTGGCACGCAGTGCCAAGGCACCGAGGAAGGAGGAGGCGGTGGAAATCACTTGAGGCGGCTGGGGCACATCGGGCTGGGGGCTCCGTGATGGTAGCTGGAACTACGTCAGTATTTCCCTAGAGAGGGAGAGATGATGTAGCACAACGACGGTAGGAATTTCCCTCAATTATGAAACCAAGGTATCGAACCAGTAGGAGAACCAAGCAACACAATGTAAGCAACAGCTGCACACAAATAACAACACCTCGCAACCCGATGGTAGCTGGAACTACGTCAAAAATTCTCCTTGATGGTAGCGCCAGAAATTCTCCGTGATGGTAGCTGGAACTACGTCGGTATTTCCCTAGAGTGTGGGATGATGTAGCACAACGACGGTAGGTATTTCCCTCAGTTATGAAACCAAGGTATCGAACCAGTAGGAGAACCAAGCAACACAACGTAAGCATCACCTGCACACAAATAACAACACCTCGAAACCCGACGTGTTAAAGGGGTTGTCAATCCCTTCCGGGGTATGGCGCCTCAAGATAGACAAACAGACAGGAGGTAAATTATAGTAGATTGATAGATCAAAGTCCAAATAAAATAAATAAAGATAAAACACAGCAAGGTATTTTTGTATTTTTTTAATAGATCTAAACAAAAATGCAAAGAAAAAGTAGATCGCAAGGCAAATATATGAGAAAGAAGATCCGGGGGCCGTAGGTTTCACTAGTGGGTTCTCTCGAGAAAAATAGCAAATGGTGGGTAAACAAATTACTATTGGGCAATTCATAGAACTTCAAATAATTATGATGATATCCAGGCAATGATTATTACATAGTGATACGTCTCCGTCGTATCTATAATTTTTGATTGTTCCATGCCAATATTATTCAACTTTCATATACTTTTTGGTAACTTTTTATATTTTTTTGGGACTAACATATTGATCCAGTGCCCAGTGCCAGTTCCTATCTGTTGCATGTTTTTGGTTTCGCAGAATATCCATATCAAACAGAGTCCAAACGGGATAAAAACGGACGGAGCTTATTTTTGGGAAATATGGAAAATTCAGAAGGAAAATCAACGCGAACCAGTGCCCGAGGTGGTCACAAGACAGGGGGCGCCCCCCTTAGGGCGCGCCCCTACCCTCGTGAGCCCACCGTAAGGCGGTTGACGCTCTTATTTTGCCGAAAGAAAGCTAATATTTGGAAAAAATCACGGCGAATCGGAGTTACGGATCTCCATATATATACGAAACGGTGAAACAGAGCTAGAACAGAACGTAGAAACAGAGAGAGATAGAGAGACAGATCCAATCTTGGAGGGGCTCTCGCCCCTCCCGTGCCATGGAGGCCATGGACCAGAGGGTAAACCCTTCTCCCATCTAGGGAGGAGGTCAAGGAAGAAGAAGAAGGAGGGGGGCTCTCTCCCCCTTGCTTCCGGTGGCACCGTAGTGCCACCGGGGGCCATCATCATCACCGCGATCTACACCAACACCTCTGCCATCTGCACCAACATCTCCATCACCTTCCCCCCTCTATCTACAGCGGTCCACTCTCCCGCAACCCGCTGTACCCTCTACTTGAACATGGTGCTTTATGCTTCATGTTATTATCCAATGATGTGTTACCATCCTATGATGTCTGAGTAGATTTTCGTTGTCCTATCGGTGGTTGATGAATTGCTATGATTGATTTAATTTGCTTGTGGTTATGTTGCTGTACTTTGGTGCCCATCATATGATTGCGCGCGTGGATCACACCTTAGGGTTAGTTTGTATGTTGATAGGACTATGTATTGGAGGGCAAGAGTGACAGAAGCTTCAACCTAGCATAGAAATTGATGCATACGGGATTGAAGGGGGACCAATTTATCTTAATGCTATGGTTGGGTTTTACCTTAATGAACGTTAGTAGTTGCGGATGCTTGCTAATAGTTCCAATCATAAGTGCATAGAATTCCAAGTCAGGGATGACATGCTAGCAGTGGCCTCTCCCACATAATACTTGCTATCGGTCTAGTAAAGTAGTCAATTGCTTAAGGGACAATTTCACAAATCCTACCAACACTTTTCCACACTCTCTATATTTACTTTAGTTGCTTCTTTACCTTAACAGCCCCTAGTTTTATTTTCGTGCTCTTTACTTTCTTGCAAGCCTTTCCGAAAACACCTACAAAGTACTTCTAGTTTCATACTTGTTCTAGGTAAAGCGAACGTCAAGCGTGCGTAGAGTTGTATCGGTGGTCGATAGAACTTGAGGGAATATTGTTTCTACCTTTAGCTCCTCGTTGGGTTCGACAATCTTACTTATCGAAAACTATTGCGATCCCCTATACTTGTGGGTTATCAAGACCTTTTTCTGGCGCCGTTGCCGGGGAGCAATAGCGTGGGGTGAATACTCTCGTGTGTGCTTGTTTGCTTTATCACTAAGTAATTTTTATTTGCTGTTCTTAGTTGTTCTCTATCTTTAGTTATGGATATGGAACATGAAATACCAAAAAAATTAGGTGTACTTGCTACTCATGGAGATGGGGAACCTCCTAAAACCCTCGATGCTGGTTATATGAAAGATATTATGTACTACTTTAATAATCCTGAGAAAACCCCATTCAATTATGTAATGGGAGTAACGTTGGATCAACGTGAATACTTTAGGGATTATCGCTTGACACAAAAAGGGAAACTATTATGGGATCAAATTTATATATTGAAGTGGTATGCTAGACAACTATGCTCGGAATATGATTATACTTGTTGCTCTAGGATGAATTCTCCACACCTCCCCTTTTCATGCAAATTTAATGATAATGAAACCTTGGCTTCTTATGCTAGAGGTATATATGATTACTATGATGTGGAACAAATAGAAGAATTTGTTGCTTTTATGGGTGCTTATGAAATTGAATCTATGTTTAAAAAGTTTGATGATATTGATGATGCTTGTTATAGATCTGAAAATTTAGCTATCCTCAAATATTGCTATGAGAATTACGAATACAATTATGAATAGAATTATAAAATTAATGCACTTATTAAGAAAGTCTCCGCTGTCCAAGAAGAGACTACTATCACTACAAGAAATATGTCAACTTGTGACCACCACTATTGGTCACTGAATGGTCACAAATTTCCATTTGTGACCTTTTTGTGACCAAAAACATAAGGTCAAAAGCTGGCCATCATAAACTGACTATAGCGACCTTTCTTCTGGAATGGTCGAAGACGTTTATGACCAAAATACGTCTACTGTGGCGTTTTGGTCACTAGCAACCTCCCCAGGCCACGTAGGCATCCAGCGTGGCAATCTGATGTGGCACAAGATTCAGCCCGGTCCAATTCGATTTTCTACATGGGCGTAGCCCAACAATTCGGCCTATTTGTGTTTTTTTTCATATTATTTTTGGCTAGGTAGATGGGCCAAGCCCAACAATTAAGCCTTCTCATTTTTGGGCCGTGGCCTTTTCCGCTAGAAAGTTTTAGTTTTTTTGTATTATAAAAAAGGTCCACTAGTCAAATGGGTCCCAGATGTCAGGTTCAGGTACGTGGGTCCCAGCTAGCAAGTTCATATTCTTCATATTTCAATTTAACAGTAAATAAATAACCAGTATTTAAAGTGGCACAAACAAAACACACACATAATACTCCAAATATTATCAGCCAGATTCAGTACAAAGCTCCTATTGTACAAATAACATATACTTTACAATCTCTACACATAATAAGCTCATACAAGCTCTACAAGCTCTACACGTGATACGGTGCCCTGGTGTTAACCCTGTAGCTCTACAAGTGTCTTCAATCTTCTTCAACATGGAGCTCCTTCGGTAGCGAGCATAAACTGGGCACCTGCATCATCACAGGAAGGCAATTTTAGATCATAAAAATGAATGTTCCCAGCACAGTTTAGAGAAAAGAACCAAGTAAATTTGCTCTCAATAATACAAACAAAGTTTAGAGAAAACCAAACATGAACAAGCACTTATTATACAGTTTTTAAAGTTTTTAATACATTTATTTTCTATTAGCAAAACTGAATATGCTACTTCCTGATTCATGGCTGCATAGTTCAGCTAGCTACACCAGTTTGCTCTCATGCAAAAATTAGAAAGAAAAAAAAGAACAACAAATAAATCAACACTAATTTCTCTAACACATACAGTAACTTGCTGATATAACTTGTATAACTTGTATATTTGTCGACGAAAAACGGGATGCAAAATCATGTTTCAGTCCAGATCAATCTATCATGAGAAAACATGTATCTCCCACTAGAATTTTTTAATGCAGTTGTGAATTATCCTGAAAACTTGTGCACTTAATGATGGTTAGATCCATCTTACAGAATAGTCAGCTTCCAATATAAGTTAGGTACAGAACAGAATGTATAAGCACGAAGTAAGATAGGCCATGCATCAAACACAGAAATAATTTTACTAGGTAGCAGCATAGTAAGTTGGTTTTTACTAGGTAGCGGCATAGTAAGTTGTGACATTTAAAAAAACCAGTAAGAAAACCAGCGGCGGCTACTCCAGCCCGCTGCTCTCCTCCTGGACACGGCCGCTGTATATTTAGCTAGCAATCATCAGCAGCAAGTACAGAGTAAACTGGGACTTTGTTGTAGCTACAGAAACTGAAACAACACACACATCATGGAATTTCATATCATAGCCAACAAATATTTTACCAGAACACAGGGTGTTCTTCTCTGTATTTTAGAAACATGCAAACAAAGGTTTCAGTAAAAATAAACAAGTGGAGTAGACAAATTATCAGCAAGAAATCAATGGCCAGATGAGCACCACCACAACAAATCGGCACTAACACTTGGTCATCGACGCGATGCCCAAGCAAAGAACCAGCTCGCACACACAAGATGATGATTGCATACATACAAATCATGTGCTGGCAGAAAAAAATCCAAGCATGAGCTCATCTTCTCTCTCTATTTGGTAACTAACAACCTAAATAAAATAAAATAAAAACATGACTTGTTCATACAGATCCCTCTAAAAATCCTTGGGACAAGTGCATCACATATTCGTCAACTTAGCAGCAGAAGTAGTGAGCACAGGAAGAGGGGGACGAGATGG
Organism: Triticum aestivum; assembly: GCF_018294505.1. Taxonomy (NCBI): domain Eukaryota; kingdom Viridiplantae; phylum Streptophyta; class Magnoliopsida; order Poales; family Poaceae; genus Triticum; species Triticum aestivum. Next base: position 650,859,317 of record NC_057812.1, on the reverse strand, counting down.
AGGAGCTACCTGCCGCGATCGCAATGGAAGCAGAGGAGCAGACCCCTCCTGCCCCTCCCCCACAAGCAGGACAGGGCTGCCGGCTGGGCACACCCCTACTCCTCCACCTCCTCGAGCAGGAGACCCCCTTCCCCTACTGCTGCTTCACGCGCCGCATCACTAGTCACCTCCTCATGCAAGAAGTACACAATAAATAGACAGACGGTCAGTGAGGTACATTTTCACAGCAACAGAAGCTTAGAATTAACAGAAATGCACACTCAAATGAAGTCACTAAGATACTTATGTCCACCACATGGTGTAGAATTATGTGGCATATAATTGCAACACATGAACCAAAAGAGGAATAACATCATCACCAAGAGTTTCTGATGATAAGCATAGCTCCCTACAAAAAAAGAACTAAGGGCACAGTGACTAAAGCATGGCTAAATATGAGTCCTGTTGACAGTCTGCAGAACAACATAGCATCATTCACAAGCAAAGTATAGGATGCAAACATCAAGTAGTGCCATAATTCCCATCACAGTCATACATTGAATTCATTAAAGGCTACAGATTCATATAATTTATTAAAGGCTACAGGTAAAAAATAGGTAGATCTATTTCTTCTCTTTGATTTATGCTAGCAGAGATGTAGCAGGCAGGAAGGCAGGAAGCAATCACATATGCATGTATCTATGAAACAGATCATGAAAAGAGCAACATCTAGTTAACATGAGACCACTAGTAGCAGCTAGCAAGTGCAAGTGATTAGCAGCAGCTTGCAGGCATTCTATCGAACAGAAGCTTGACAGACCACAAAGAACAGGGCTCGATGGCCGGGCATGGACAAAAAGAGCACTGGAGAAAACAAAGGAGGGGAAGGTAGTGGCTCACCTACATCCGCAGAGTCCGACTGAGCGGGCCTGAGTAGCACAAGGAAGAATCGAGAGGAGGGAGCTCGGGGACCAGCAGAGGCACGTCCATCTTGCCCCCCGAGTTCCAGGGACGATTGATCTTGGTGAGGCCCAGATCTGGACCCCTCCTCCGGCACGGCACATCCCGGGCGAGCGGCTTCAGAGGGCACCGACCGCACGGCCGCGTCATCGTCGTCGTCGACCACACACCAACGGAAGAAGCAGACGGAGCCGTGGTCTCCTACTAGGCTGTGCACCTGCGCGCATGCATTAGGGAGGGGAGGAAGGAAACCGCATCAGCAAAATCAAACCAAGCAACAGAGAGAGACCAGGAGGAGGAGAGAGAGGCGGACCTTGCATGGCGTCAAGCACGGTGAGGGAGGTGGCGAGCAGCGGGAGGAGGCGGCGGCTGTGCTCCCCGTCCTCGGCCTGGTAGAACTCGTGGTGGAGTCCATGGCGGCACCATGTGCTGGGCCTGGGTGTTGGGTCAATGGGATCGAGGCGTGCGGGCATGGAGGGAGGAGGATTCGTCAGGGGACCGAGCCCTTCCTCGCCATCATCTCCGGGCGCCGTGGGGTGCGGGGTCGGGGCCCGCACGATGGTGGCACCCTGAGCTGGCGATGCAGGAGGCCATGGTGCCGGATGATGCGGGCGATGCAGAGGGACAAAGCAGGGGCGCGTCACCGCACTCCGGAGATTGGGTTGGGGATTGGGTTTGGGCGGCGACGGAGAGATCTGGATTGGGAAGATGGGGAGAGACAGGCGGCGGCGGGAGAGGGGAGAGGGGGATTGCGTTGCTGCTAGGGTTTGGGTTGGGTCTCTATGACCTGAGAGGTGAATGATAGACGTTGGATCCTTCGAACGCGGACGGTTCAGATCGACTATAGTGGGGTGATCCGTGAGAAGAGCCCTGATTGGTTCAGAAATTTTGTGATTTAAAATAGTTTGTAAGTACTAAAACTAGGGGAATTTTGTGAAGCAACTATAAAATATTTTTCAAAATGGCACAACCAAATTTTTCACTCAAATTAGACCCCATTTTATGGATGATCACCGATTTCCATGCATTTTTTATCTTTCTATATTTTTTTAATCATTTTTCTTGTGGCAAAAATGTTTTTTTGTGAAGAACCTCCCAAATAATTGTTGTAAAATTGGACCAAATCATTTTTCTAAAATACTAGGACATATTTAATGCACAATTGACCAAATGGTTGGGTGTAAAAATATTTGATCCACCTCTCGTGAAAAAGACAAATTTCCGCCGATTCAGCTGGAAGCGGGTCAAATTTGAACTGTAGCTGCCTTGTAGTTTGCTATTTATTTTTTCCAAAAATCATTTCTAGGTACATAAGTATCTATTTAATCAGAGAAACATCAAAAAAATTCCAAGATTCAACCACTAGCTAGGAACGGTCATTCCCGCCGTTTTGACCGCATTTTGAAACGGGCATAAAAAATTCAAAAAAATCAAAAAATTGGGAAACCTTCGCATTGTGTCATTATATGTGGCCCAGTTCCCAGGAAAAATAACAAACTTGTAATACGGTAATTATTTTTAAAAAGTGTTCTCAGAAACGAGCTATCAGGTGTGGAGATCAATGGCTTTCAAGCCAAATGATCAATCTTATGGCCACATTCATGGCATAGTTTGTTAAAATGATCTCATATTGTACCCAAGGGTGCATATTGGAATGGAAAACAATATTGCCTAAGGAAGTTTTCATTTTCTTTGGACGAAAAAACCATTTTCCATTTTTCGAGTGTCCAAAAAGGAGGTTTCTTTGTGAAGAACCTCCCAAATAATTGTTGTAAAATTGGACCAAATCATTTTTCTAAAATACTAGGACATATTTAATGCACAATTGACCAAATGGTTGGGTGTAAAAAGTTTTGATCCACCTCTCGTGAAAAAGACAAATTTCCGCCGATTCAGTTGGAAGCGGGTCAAATTTGAACTGTAGCTGCCTTGTAGTTTGCTATTTATTTTTTCCAAAAATCATTTCTAGGTACATAAGTATCTATTTAATCAGAGAAACATCAAAAAAATTCCAAGATTCAACCACTAGCTAGGAACGGTCATTCCCTCCGTTTTGACCGCATTTTGAAACAGGCATAAAAAATTCAAAAAAAATCAAAAAATTGGGAAACCTTCGCATTGTGTCATTATATGTGGCCAAGTTCCCAGGAAAAATAACAAACTTGTAATACGGTAATTATTTTTAAAAAGTGTTCTACAGAAACGAGCTATCAGGTGTGGAGATCAATGGCTTTCAAGCCAAATGATCAATCTTATGGCCACATTCATGGCATAGTTTGTTAAAATGATCTCATATTGTACCCAAGGGTGCATATTGGAATGGAAAACAATATTGCCTAAGGAAGTTTTCATTTTCTTTGGACGAAAAAACCATTTTCCATTTTTGAGTGCCCAAAAGGAGGATTTTTGTGAAGGACCTCCCAAATAATTGTCGCAAAATTGGACCAAATCATTTTTCTAAAATACTAGGCCATATTTAATGCACAATTAGACCAAATGGTTGGGTGTAAAAAGTTTTGATCCACCTCTCGTGAAAAAGACAAATTTCCGCCGATTCAGTTGGAAGCGTGTCAAATTTGAACTGTGGCTGCCTTGTAGTTTGCTCTTTATTTTTTCCAAAAATCATTTCTAGGTACATAAGTATCTATTTTATCATAGAAACACCAAAAAATTTCGAAGATTCAACCACTAGTTAGGAACGGTCATTCCCACCGTTTTGACCGCATTTTGAAACGGGCATAAAAAATCAAAAAAATCAAAAAATTGGGAAACTTTCGCATTGTGTCATTATATGTGGCCAAGTTCTTAGGAAAAATAACAAACTTGTAATACGGCAATTATTTTAAAAAAGTGTTCTCAAAATCGAGCTATCACGTGTGGATATCAATGGCTTTCAAGCCAAATGATCAATCTTATGGCCACATTCATGGCATAATTTGTTCAAATGATCCCATATTGTGAACAAGGGTGTATATTGGAATGGCAAACAATGTTGCCTAAGGAAGTTTTCATTTTTCTTTTGACGAAAAAACCATTTTCCATTTTTCGAGTGCCCAAAAGGAGGTTTTTTTGTGAAGGACCTCCCAAATAATTGTTGCAAAATTGGACCAAATCATTTTTATAAAATACTAGGACATATTTAATGCACAATTGACAAAAATGTGGGGCGTCAAAAGTTTTGATCCACCTCTGGTGAAAAAGACAAATTCCCACCGATTCAGTAGGAAGCGGGTCAAATTTGAACTGCAGCTGCCTCATAGTTTACTATTTATTTTTTCCAAAAATCATTTATAGTTACATAAGTACCTATTTAATCATAAATACATGGTTTGATGGCGATACGTCGAGGTTTGGGCGGTGGCCAAGGCCCCCAACTCTAGAGCGTGTAAACTCGCATGCCCGACGCGTGGTCACCGCGTGACCGTGGCATTGCCATGTGTTCTGGGCAGCCTAGGCATGTCTAGTGGGTTGGGCACTCCCCAGGTAGGTTCTAGGAAGAAAATTACAACATAAGATTCTCACGAGGAGACCGATCGATGCTCAAACATGAATTAGCAGCCAAGTGTTTGATTAGCGGTACGGGAAATGCACATGGCCAATGGGCGTGAGTTTTTGCTGAGGATGATCATCTACTAAGAAGAATGTCTTCGCAAATTTTCAGATCAAAAGGAGGATCCTAGGTGGTACTTGCTTTGCAAAGTACCACACTGGACAAAATATGAATGTTGAAGCTGGGCTCAAAATAATGAATGGATTGAGCTGAAATTTGGTGGAGGATGGTTATTTGGGCATTGGAAAGCACCGTAGAAAATTGATACCATTTGGACATGCCAAAGTGGTACTTCCTTCACAATGCTCTTCTATGGACAGAAACTTGGGAAAACTAGTGAGAGAAATTGGATGAATGAAATGAGCTCAAATTTGGTGTAGGTAAGTTACATAGGTATGGTTATGCCTTGGTAGATTTTCAGATCATTTGGGTAAGCCTAGCTAGTACTTACTTCACAAAGCTTCTCTCGAGGTAGAAACTTTGAAAATTTCCTGAGAAAGATTGACTAGGAAAATGGAGCTGAATATTATCATGTGGCAATGATTTGGGTATGGAAGAGTGCCCAAAGAGTTTGAGGTTAATAGGAGTGGTCTAGATAACACTTTCTTTGCAACGTGCCAATTTGGCCATAAAATATAAATTGAACATGGGATCACATAGATAATTTTCCTGAGCTGCAATTTTGAGGAGGGTGATAATTTGGGCATATGAAGAAACTGTATAAATTTCATGTCATTTGGATATATAAAAAAGGTACTTCCTTCACAATTCTTCTAGGTGGACAAAAACTTTGGAAATTTGCCGAGGAAAATTTGCTAGGCAAGTGGAGCTGAATTTTGTCATGCGGTAATGATTTGTATAGGAAAGAGTGCCCAGAAATTCCGAGGGCAATCAAGAATATATAAATAGCACTTCCTTCATAAAGTGCTGTCGTGAACAGAATAGAAAAATGAATATTGTTGAATTATTTTTGAACTAGGCAAGGAAGGATTTTTACATATTTGATGAAGATATGACCCAAAGAATTTATGAGATTTTTTTGGGAATTTTGGGAATGACAGAAATATAGGTTGCTTCACAACCTAGGGCAAAAACTGCCACATGGACATGACACATAGGCAAAACTGATGAGGTGGCGCCTAGTCATAGCAACCCACCACAATTTACAAGGTTATGACCATCTATATTGGTCATGATCAGCTAGAAATAAGGCAGCAGACCAGTGCTATCTGCTTTGTGACCATTTCGTGTAAGGAAATTACGACCTTTCTGACCAAAATGGTCGTTATAGTTTAGGTTTTGGAGCCCCCCGAACAACTTTTGACCAATTGGTCTGAAATGGTCATAGATCTATGACCAATTCTTCCAGGGTCACTAACAGAAGGTCACAAGTTGACATATTACTTGTAGTGTATTTTGTAGGAATCTATGGAAGAAGAAGTTGATGACACTGTGAGCTCATTGGATGAAAAAGATGAGGAGGAGAGCGAAGAACAAAAGGAGGAAGAGCGGATTGATCACCCGTGCCCACCTTCTAATGAGAGTAACTCTTCAACTCATACATTGTTTAATTCCCCTTCGTGCTTACCGAAGGATGATTGCTATGATGACTGTTATGATCCCTATGATTCTTTTGAAATATCCCTTTTTGATGATGCTTGCTATGCTTGTGGCCAAGATGCCAATATGAATTATGCTTATGGAGATGCACTTGCTATAGTTCCTTATGTTAAAAATGAAATTGTTGCTATTGCACCCACGCATGATAGTCCTATTATCTTTTTGAATTCTCCCGACTACACTATATTAGAGAAGTTTGCACTTATTAAGGATTATATTGATGGGTTGACTTTTACCATTGCACATGATGATTTTGATAGATATAATATGCATGTGCTTGCTGCTCCTACTTGCAATTATTATTAGAGAGGAACTATATCTCCACCTCTCTATGTTTCCAATATGATAAAATTGCAAGAAACTGTTTATACTATGCATTGGCCTTTACTGTGTGCATGAATTGTTTTTTATGACATGCCGATGCATAGGAAGAGAGTTATACTTCGTCATTGCTTGATATATGTTGCTTTGTGCTCACTACTAAATTACAAATCATTGTTAATTAAAATTGGCTTTGATATACCTTGGGATCCGGGTGGATTCACTACTTGAGCTCTATATGCCCAGCTTAATGGCTTTAAAGAAAGTGCTGCCAGGGAGACAACCCGGAAGTTTTAGAGATTCATTTATTTCTATTGAGTGGTTTTATATAGTTTAAAAACAACAAAAATAAAGAGGGGAACCCAAAACTCTTTCAAAAAGGAAAGCGAAAGTGAGAAAGACAAGCATTGTTGAAGTGGGAGCTAGCCTTGAACTTTGTTCATGCTCACGGAAACTTTGTGAATCTTGATTACAGAAACTTTTCAATAAAAATAATTATCCCCTTGTACAATTCCATTGTATTATAAAAATAATGTGCCAAGGTTTGCCTTTAGGATGTTTACATTTGCTTGATGGTTTGTACGGTGCAGGACAGAAACTTTGTCTGTAGTGCACGATTTTACATTTTGAGCTGGAACGTCAAATGGTTCTGATTCTTTTTGAACTGCCTTCCTATACAAATTGTTTACTTTTCCTAATTTTGGTAGAATTGTTCATGTATCGGAAGTATGGTGAATGTTCAGATTGCTACAGACTGTTCTGTTTTAGACAGATTCTGTTTTTGATGCATAGTTTGCTTGTTTTGATGAAACTATCAATTTATATCAGTGGATTAAGCCATGAAAAAGTTATATTAGAGTAGACACAATGAAAAAACAAAATATGAATTGGTTTGCAACAGTACTTATAGTAGTGATTTGCTTTATTATACTAACGGATCTTACCGAGTTTTCTGTTGAAGTTTTGTGTGGATGAAGTGTTCGATGATTGAGAAGGTTTCGATGTGAGAAGAAGGAAGAGAGGCAAGATCTCAAGCTTGGGGATGCCCGAGGCACCCCAAGTATATATTCAAGGAGACTCAAGCGTCTATGCTTGGGGATGCTGGGGAGGCATCCCCTCTTTCTTCAACAAATATCGGTATGTTTTCGGATTCGTTTTGTTCATGCGATATGTGCAATCTTGGAGCGTCTTTTGCATTTAGGTTTTTCTTTTTCTTTTTATGCACCATGCTGGTATGAGATAGTCCTTTGTTGATTTATAGAATGTTCATTGCACTTCACTTATATCTTTTGAGTATGGCTTTATAGAATGCTTCATGTGCTTCACTTTTATCATTCGAAGTTTGGATTGCCTGTTTCTCTTTACATAGAAAACCGCCATTTGTAGAATGCTCTTTTGCTTCACTTATATTTGTTAGAGCACGGGCATATATTTTGTAGAAAGAATTAAACTCTCTTTCTTCACTTATACCTATTTAGAGAGATGACAGGAATTGGTCATTCACATGGTTAGTCATAGAATCCTACATAAAACTTGTAGATCACTGAATATGATATGTTTGATTCCTTGCAATAGTTTTGCGATATAGAGATGGTGATATTAGAGTCATGCTAGTAGAGTAATTGTGAAATTGAGAAATACTTGTGTTGAGGTTTGCATGTCCCGTAGCATGCACATATGGTGAACCGTTATGTAACGAAGTCGGAGCATGAGGTGTTTATTGATTGTCTTCCTTATGAGTGGCGGTCGGGGACGAGCGATGGCCTTTTCCTACCAATCTACCCCCTAGGAGCATGCGCGATGACTAATAGATTTTTGCAATAAGTATGTGAGTTCTTTATGACTAATGTTGAGTCCATGGATTATACGCACTCTCACCCTTCCACCATTGCTAGCCTCTCTAGTACTGCGCAACTTTCGCCGGTACCATAAACCCACCATATACCTTCCTCAAAACAGCCACCATACCTACCTATTATGGCATTTCCATAGCCATTCCGAGATATATTGCCATGCAACTTCCATCATCATCATATACATGACTTGAGCATTCATTGTCATATTGCTTTGCATGATCGTAAGATAGCTAGCATGATGTTTTGCATGGCTTGTTCGTTTTTTGATGTCATTGCTATGCTAGATCATTGCACATCCCGGTACACCGCCGGAGGCATTCATATAGAGTCATATCCTTGTTCTAGATAACGAGTTGTAATATTGAGTTGTAAGTAAATAGAAGTGTGATGATCATCATTCAATAGAGCATTGCCCCAAAAAAAAGAAAGGCCAAATAAAAAAGAAAGGCCATATAAAAAAAGAAAGGCCAAATAAAAAATAAAAATATAAAAAAATAAGAAGGGGCAATGCTACTATTCCTTTTTCCACATTTGTGCTTCAAAGTAGCACCATGTTCTTCATATAGAGAGTCTCTTGAGTTATCACTTTCATATACTAGTGGGAATCTTTCATTATAGAACTTGGCTTGTATATTCCAATGATGGGCTTCCTCAAAATGCCCTAGGTATTCGTGAGCAAGTGAGTTGGATGCACACCCACTTAGTTTCTTTTTGAGCTTTCATACACTTATTCTAGTGCATCCGTTGCATGGCAATCCCCACTCACTCACATTGATATCTATTGATGGGCATCTCGATAGCCCGTTGATACGCCTAGTTGATGTGAGACTATCTTCTCCTTTTTGTCTTCTCCACCATCATATTCTATTCCACCTATAGTGCTATGTCCATGGCTCACGCTCATGTATTGCGTGAAAGTTGAAAATGTTTGAGAACGTCAAAAGTATTAAACAATTGCTTGGTTTGTCATCGGGGTTGTGCATGATGTGAATATTTTGTGTGGTGGAGATGGAGCATAGCCAGACTATATGATTTTGCAGGGATAACTTTCTTTGGCCATGTTATTTTGAAAAGACATGATTGTTTTATTAGTAGGCTTGAAGTATTATTGTCTTTATGTCAAAAGATAGATTATTGCTTTGAATCACTCGTGTCTTAATATTCATGCCATGATTAGACATATGATCAAGATTAGGCTAGGTAGCATTCCACATCAAAAATTTTTTTTTTTATCATTTACCTACTCGAGGACGAGCAGGAATTAAGCTTGGGGATGTTGATACGTCTCCATCGTATCTATAATTTTTGATTGTTCCATGCCAATATTATTCAACTTTCATATACTTTTTGGCAACTTTTTATATTATTTTTGGGACTAACATATTGATCCAGTGCCCAGTGCCAGTTCCTGTCTGTTGCATGTTTTTGGTCTTGCAGAATATCCATATCAAACGGAGTCCAAACGGGATAAAAACGGACGGAGCTTATTTTTGGAAAATATGGAAAATTCAGAAGGAAAATCAACGCGAACCAGTGCCTGAGGTGGTCACGAGGTAGGGGGGCGCCCCCCCCCCCCGTAGGGCGCGCCCCCTACCCTCGTGAGCCCACCATAAGGCGGTTGACGCTCTTCTTTTGCCGCAAGAAAGCTAATATTCGGGAAAAAATCGCGGCGAAGGTTTCAGGCCAATCGGAGTTACAGATCTCCATATATATATGAAACGGTGAAACAGAGCTAGAACAGAATGCAGAAACAGAGAGAGACAAAGAGACAGATCCAATCTCGGAGGGGCTCTTGCCCCTCCTGTGCCATGGAGGCCATGGACCAGAGGGGAAACCCTTCTCCCATCTAGGGAGGAGGTCAAGGAATAAGAAGAAGAAGGAGGAGGGCTCTCTCCCCCTTGCTTCCGATGGCACCGGAGTGCCACCGGGGGCCATCATTATCACCACGATCTACACCAACACCTCCGCCATCTTCACCAACATCTCCATCACCTTCACCCCTCTATCTACAGCGGTCCACTCTCCCGCAACCCGATGTACCTTCTACTTGAACATGGTGCTTTATGCTTCATATTATTATCCAATGATGTGTTGCCATCCTATGATGTCTGAGTAGATTTTCGTTGTCCTATCGGTGGTTGATGAATTGCTATGATTGATTTAATTTGCTTTTGGTTATGTTGATGTCCTTTGGTGCCCATCATATGATTGCGCGCGTGGATCACACCCTAGGGTTAGTTTGTATGTTGACAGGACTATGTATTGGAGGCCAAGAGTGACAGAAGCTTCAACCTAGCATAGAAATTGATGCATACAGGATTGAAGGGGGACCAATTTATCTTAATGCTATGGTTGGGTTTTACCTTAATGAACGTTAGTAGTTGCGGATGCTTGTTAATAGTTCCAATCATAAGTGCATAGAATTCCAAGTCAGGGATGACATGCTAGAAGTGGCCTCTCCCACATAATACTTGCTATCGGTCTAGTGAAGTAGTCAATTGCTTAAGGGACAATTTTGCAACTCCTACCACCACTTTTCCACACTCGCTATATTTACTTTAGTTGCTTCTTTACCTTAACAGCCCCTAGTTTTATTTTCGTGCTCTTTACTTTCTTGCAAGCCTTTCCGAAAACACCTACAAAGTACTTCTAGTTTCATACTTGTTCTAGGTAAAGAGAACGGCAAGCATGCGTAGAGTTGTATCGGTGGTCGATAGAACTTGAGGGAATATTTGTTCTACCTTTAGCTCCTCGTTGGGCTCGACACTCTTACTTATAGAAAACTGTTGCGATCCCCTATACTTGTGGGTTATCACATAGGCATCACGTCCAAGATTAGTAGACCGACTCTTGCATGCATCTACTACTATTACTCCACACCTCAACCGCTATCTAGCATGCATCTACTGTATTAAGTTCATGGAAAAACGGAGTAATGCAATAAGAATGATGACATGATGTAGACAAGATCCGTTTATCTATATGGCATTAGATATAGATCTCGTCTTTTTATCCTTAGTAGCAACGATACATACGTGTCGGTTCCCTTTCTGTCACTGGGATCAAGCACCGTAAGATCGAACCCACTACCGGGCACCTCTTCCCAATGCAAGATAAATAGATCAAGTTGGCCAGACAAAACCCAAATATCGGAGAAGAAATACAAAGCTATAACAGATCATGCATAAAAGAAACTCAAACACTTTCATGGATATAAAAACATAGATATGATCATAAACTGGAAGTTCATCGATCCCAACAAACACACCGCAAAAGGAGTTACATCATATGGGTCTCCAAGAGACCATTGTATTGAGGATCAAGAGAGAGAGAGAGAGAGATGAAGCCATCTAGCTACTAACTACGGACCCAAAGGTCTACAAAGAACTACTCACGTATCATCGGAGAGGCACCAATGGAAGTGGTGAACTCCTTCGTGATGGTGTCTAGATTGGATCTTGTGATTCTGGACTCTACGGCAGCTGGATGAATATTTCGTCGACTCCCCTAGGGTTCTGGTATTTTTGGGGTATTTACAGAGCAAAGAGGCAGTCGGGGGGGGGGGGCGAGGTGGGCACAACCCACTAGGGCGCGCTAGGGCCTCCTGGCGTGCCTTGGTGGCTTATGCCCTCCTCGGGGCACCCCTCAGGTGCAACCAGGGCCCATTGCCTTCCTTCTAGCCCATAAAAAATCTCCGTAAAGTTTCGTGGCATTTGGACTCCGCTTGATATTGATTTTCTGTGATGTAAAAAATAGCAACTGGCACTTGGCACTATGTCAATATGTTAGTACAAAAATGATATAAAATTATTATAAAACATCCAAGATTGATAATAAAACAGCATGGCACAATCAAAACTTATAGATACATTGGAGACGTATCACTCCGCACCGCCGCCAGGACGGCTCCCTAGCCGTGCGGCGGCAACCGACGATCCCATGGCTTGTGCTGCTGGCGGTTGTGGGGATGGTGGCGGCCACGAATCTGGATCCCACCAAGATCTGTCATTGATTCTTCACGTGGATTGTGAGCGACGCGATGAGGGTTCTAGTGAGGGGATGGAGGATCTCCGCCGGAGTACCGGCGGCGGCATACGTCTTCATGGCGAAACTCCATGCGGTTCTAGCCAGCCACGAGATTGGTGCGACGCGGCTTTTGGTGCAAACCATGCCTGACTGCTGTCTTGGCAGGCGATGGCGGCATCTCTGACGTCGTTTTCTTCTCGAGGCATCGTTGTTGCAGGTCATGTCAACTCGACCAGGATGTTCCTGGGGAATCCCTAAATATGGTTCTACCGGATTGGACAATGACGGCGCCTTGGGTATCATTCTTCCTCCTGGGGGCATCGTTTTGGAGCAAGTGCTGGATGGAGAAGACAAGAGGAGGAGCGGTGTTACTGAAGGAAATATGCCCTAGAGGCAATAATAAAGTTATTATTTATTTCCTTATTTCATGATAAATGTTTATTATTCATGCTAGAATTGTATTAATCGGAAACATAATACATGTGTGAATACATAGACAAACATAGTGTCACTAGTATGCCTCTACTTGACTAGCTCAATGATCAAAGATGGGTAAGTTTCCTAACCATAGACATGAGTTGTTATTTGATCAATGGGATCATATCATTAGGAGAATGATGTGATTGACTTGACCCATTCCGTTAGCTTAGCACTTGATCATTTGTTTACTGCTATTGCTTTCTTCATGACTTATACATGTTCTTATGACTATGAGATTATGCAACTCCCGAATACCGGAGGAACACTTTGTGTGCTACCAAACGTCACAACATAACTGGGTGATCATAAAGGTGCTCCACAGGTGTTTCCGATGGTACTTGTTGAGTTGTCATAGATCAATATTAGGATTTGTCACTCCGATTGTCGGAGAGGTATCTCTGGACCCTCTCGGTAATACACATCACTATAAGTGTTTCAAGCATGATAACTAATGAGTTAGTTACGGGATGATGTATTACGAAACGAGTAAAGAGACTTGCCGGTAATGAGATTGAACTAGGTATTGGATACCGACGATCGAATCTCGGGCAGGTAACATACCGATGACAAAGAGAAGAACGTATAGTGTTATGCGGTTTGACCGATAAAGATCTTCGTAGAATATGTAGGAACCAATATGAGCATAGGTTCTGTATTGGTTATTGACCGGAAACGTGTCTCGGTCATGTCTACATAGTTCTCGAACCCGTAGGGTCCGCACGCTTAAAGTTCTGTGACGATCGGTTTTATGAGTTTATATGTTTTGATGTACCGAAGGTAGTTCAGAGCCCCGGATGTGATCACGGACATGACGAGGAGTCTCGAAATGGTCGAGACATAGAGATTTATATATTGTAAGCCTACATTTGGATATCGGAGGTCTTCCGGGTGAAATCGGGATTTTACCAGAGTACTGGGGGTTACCGAACCCCCCCCCCCCGGTGGGTTTAATGGGCCATGATGGGCCTTAGTGGAAGAGAGGAGGGGCTGCCAGGGCAGGCTGCGCCCCCCCTCTCCCTGTAGTCTGAATTGGACAAGGAGGGGGGCGGCGCCCCCCTTTCCTTCCTATCTCGCTCCTCCTTCCCCCTTCTCCTATTCCAACTAGGAAAGGAGGGAGTCCTACTCCTGGTGGGAGTAGGACTCCTCCTGGCGCGCCTCCTCCTGGTCGGCCGCCTCTCCCCCCTTGCTCCTTTATATACGGGGGAAGGGAGGCACCTCTAGATACACAAGTTGATCATTGAGATCTCTCCCTGTAGTTCGAATTGGACAAGGAGGGGGCGCCCCCCCTTTCCTTCCTCTCCCCCTCCTCCTTCCCCCTTCTCCTATTCCAACTAGGAAAGAAGGGAGTCCTACTCCAGGTGGGAGTAGGACTCCTCCTGGCGCGTCTCCTCCCGGCCGGCCGCCTCTCCCCCTTGCTCCTTTATATACGGGTGCAGGGGGCACCTCTAGATACACAAGTTGATCATCGAGATCTCTCCAGCCGTGTGCGGTGCCCCCCTCCACCATAATCCACCTCGGTCATACTGTAGCGGTGTTTAGGCGAAGCCCTGTTGTGGTAGCTTCATCAACATCGTCACCACGCCGTCGTGCTGATGAAACTCTTCCCCGAGCTCTACTAGATCGTGAGTTCGCGGGATGTCACCGAGCTGAACGTGTGCTGAACGCAAAGGTGCCGTACATTCGGTGCTGAGGATCGGTCGATTGTGAAGACGTACGACTACATCAACCGCGTTGTGATAATGCTTCCGATTAACGGTCTACAAGGGTACGTGGACGACACTCTCCCCTCTTGTTGTTGTGCATCACCATGATCCTGCGTGTGTGTAGGAATTTTTTTGAAATTACTATGTTCCCCAACAGTGGCATCCGAGCCATATTTTATGCGTTGATGTTATATGCACGATCGGAACACAAGTGAGTTGTGGGCGATACAAGTCATACTGCTTACCATCATGTCATACTTTGGTTCGGCGGTATTGTTGGATGAAGCGGCCCGGACCGACATCACGCGTACGCTTACGCGAGACTGGTTCTACCGACGTGCTTTGCACACAGGTGGCTGGCGGGAGTCAGTTTCTCCAACTTTAGTTGAACCGAGTGTGGCTACGCCCGGTCCTTGAGAAGGTTAGAACAACACAAACTTGACGAACTATCATTGTGGTTTTGATGCGTAGGTAAGAACGGTTCTTGCTCAGCCTATAGCAGCCATGTAAAACTTGCAACAACAAAGTAGAGGATGTCTAACTTGTTTTTGCAGGGCATGTTGTGATGTGATATGGTCAAGACATGATGCTATATTTTTGTATGAGATGATCATGTTTTGTAACGGAGTTATCGGCAACTGGCAGGAGCCATATGGTTGTCGCTTTATTGTATGGAATGCAATCGCCCTGTAATTGCTTTACTTTATCACTAAGCGGTAGTGATAGTCGTAGAAGCAATAGTTGGCGAGATGACAACGATGCTACGATGGAGATCAAGGTGTCGCGACGGTGACGATGGTGATCATGACGGTGCTTCGGAGATGGAGATCACAAGCACAAGTTGATGATGGCCATATCATATCACTTATATTGATTGCATGTGATGTTTATCCTTTATGCATCTTATTCTGCTCTGTTTGATGATAGCATTATAAGATGATCTCTCACTAAATTTCAAGATAAAAGTGTTCTCCCTGAATATGCACCGTTGCCAAAGTTCGTCGTGCTGAGACACCACGTGATGATCGGGTGTGATAAGCTCTACGTCCATATACAACGGGTGCAAGCCAGTTTTGCACACGCAGAATACTCGGGTTAAACTTGACGAGCCTAGCATATGCAGATATGGCCTCGGAACACTGAGACCGAAAGGTCGAGCGTGAATCATATAGTAGATATGATCAACATAGTGATGTTCACCATTGAAAACTACATTTCACGTGATTATAAGTTATGGTTTAGTTGATATGGATCACGTGATCACTTAGATGATAAGATGGATGTCTATCTAAGTGGGAGTTCTTAAGTAATATGATTAATTGAACTTAAATTTATCATGAACTTAGTACCTCATAGTATTTTTGCTTATCTATGTTGTTGTAGATAGATGGCCCGTGATGTTGTGAATTTTAATGCGTTCCTTGAGAAAGCAAAGTTGAAAGATGATGGTAGCAATTACACGGACTGGGTCCGTAACTTAAGGATTATCCTCATTGCTGCACAGAAGAATTACGTCCTGGAAGCACCGCTGGGTGCCAGGCCTGATGCAGATGCTGCTGATAACGTTAAGAACGTTTGGCAGAGTAAAGCTAATGACTACTCGATAGTTCAGTGTGCAATGCTTTACGGCTTAGAACCCGGACGTCAACGACGTTTTGAACGTCATGGAGCATATGAGAAGTTCCAGGAGTTGAAGTTAATATTTCAAGCAAATGCCCGGATTGAGAGATATGAAGTCTCCAATAAGTTCTATAGCTGCAAGATGGAGGAGAATAGTTCTATGAGTGAGCATATACTCAAAATGTCTGGGTATCATAATCACTTGACTCAACTGGGAGTTAATCTTCCTGTTGATAGTATCATTGACAGAGTTCTTCAATCACTGCCACCAAGCTACAAAAGCTTCATGATGAACTATAATATGCAAGGGATGAATAAGACTATTCCCGAGCTCTTCGCGATGCTAAAGGCTGCGGAGGTAGAAATCAAGAAGGAGCATCAAGTGTTGATGGTCAATAAGACCACCAGTTTCAAGAAAAAGGGCAAAGGGAAGAATAAGGGGAACTTCAAGAAGAGCAGCAAACAAGTTGCTGCTTAGGAGAAAAACCCAAGTATGGACCTAAGCCTGAGACTGAGTGCTTCTACTGCAAACAGACTGGTCACTGGAAGCGGAACTGCCCCAAGTATTTGGCGGATAAGAAGGATGGCAAGGTGAATAAAGGTATATGTGATATACATGTTATTGATGTGTACCTCGCCAGAGCTCGTAGTAGTACCTGGGTATTTGATACTGGTTCTATTGCTAATATTTGCAATTCGAAACAGGGACTACGGATTAAGCGAAGACTGGCTAAGGACGAGGTGACGATGCGCGTAGGAAATGGTTCCAAAGTCGATGTGATCGTTGTCGGCACGCTACCTCTACATCTACCTTTGGGATTAGTTTTAGACCTAAATAATTGTTATTTGGTGCTAGTGTTAAGCATGAACATAATATCTGGGTCTTGTTTGATGCGAGACGGTTATTCATTTAAATCAGAGAATAATGATTGTTCTATTTATATGAGTAATATCTTTTATGGTCATGCACCCTTAAAGAGTGGTCTATTCTTGTTGAATCTCGATAGTAGTGATACATATATTCATAATGTTGAAGCCAAAAGATGCAGAGTTGATAATGATAGTGCAACTTATTTGTGGCACTACCGTTTGGGTCATATTGGTATAAAATGCATGAAGAAACTCCATACTGATGGACTTTTGGAACCACTTGACTATGAATCACTTGGTACTTGCGAACCATGCCTTATGGGCAAGATGACTAAAACGCCGTTCTCCAAAACTATGGAGCGAGCAACAGATTTGTTGGAAATCATACATAATAATGTATGTGGTTCGATGAATATTGAGGCTCGCGATGGGTATCGTTATTTTCTCACCTTCACAGATGATTTGAGCAGATATATGGGTATATCTACTTAATGAAACATAAGTCTGAAACATTTGAAAAGTTCAAAGAATTTCAGAGTGAAGTGGAAAATTATCGTAACAACAAAATAAAGTTTCTGCGATCTGATCGTGGAAGAGAATATTTGAGTTACGAGATTGGTCTACATTTGAAACAATGCGGAATAGTTTCGCAACTCACGCCACCCGGAACACCACAGTGTAATGGTGTGTCCGAATGTCGTAATCGTACTTTACTAGATATGGTGCGATCTATGATGTCTCTTACTGATTTACCGCTATCGTTTTGGGGTTATGCTTTAGAGACGGTTGCATTCACATTAAATAGGGCACCATCAAAATCCGTTGAGACGACGCCTTATGAACTATGGTTTGGCAAGAAACCAAAGTTGTCGTTTCTTAAAGTTTGGGGCTGCGATGCTTATGTGGAAAAGCTTCAACCTAATAAGCTCGAACCCAAATCGGAGAAATGTCTCTTCATAGGATACCCAAAGGAAACTATTGGGTACACCTTCTATCACAGATCCGAAGGAAAGATATTCGTTGCTAAGAATGGATCCTTTCTAGAAAAGGAGTTTCTCTCGAAAGAAGTAAGTGGGAGGAAAGTAGAACTTGATGAGGTAACTATACCTGCTCCCTTATTGGAAAGTAGTTCATCACAAAAATCTGTTCCTGTGACTCCTAGACCAATTAGTGAGGAAGCTAATGATGATGATCATGTAACTTCAGATCAAGTTACTACCGAACCTCGTAGGTCAACTAGAGCAAGATCTGCACCAGAGTGGTACGATAATCCAGTTCTGGAGGTCATGTTACTTGACCATGACGAACCTACGAACTATGAGGAAGCGACGATGAGTCCAGATTCCGCAAAATGGCTTGAAGCCATGAAATCTGAGATGGGATCCATGTATGAGAACAAAGTGTGGACTTTGGTTGACTTGCCCGATGATCGGCAAGCCATCGAGAATAAATGGATCTTCAAGAAGAAGACAGGCATTGACGGTAATGTTACTGTTTACAAAGCTCGACTTGTTGCAAAAGGTTTTCGACACGTTCAAGGAGTTGATTACGATGAGACCTTCTCACCCGTAGCGATGCTTAAGTCCGTCTGAATCATGTTAGCAATTTGCGTGTTTTATGATTATGAAATTCGGCAAATGGATGTAAAGACTGCATTCCTGAATGGATTTCTAGAAGAAGAGTTGTATATGATGCAACCTGAAGGTTTTATTGTTCCAAAGGGAGCTAACAAAGTGTGCAAGCTCCAGCGATCCATTTATTGACTGGTGCAAACCTCTCGGAGTTGGAATAAACGTTTTGATAGTATGATCAAAGCATATGGTTTTATATAGACTTTTGAAGAAGCCTGTATTTACAAGAAAGTGAGTGGGAGCTCTATAGCATTTCCAATATTATATGTGGATGACATATTGCTGATTGGAAATGATATAGAATTTCTGGAAAGCATAAAAGGATACTTGAATAAGAGTTTTTCAATGAAAGACCTCGGTGAAGCTGCTTATATATTGGTCATCAAGATCTACAGAGATAGATCAAGACACTTAATTGGACTTTCACAAAGCACATACCTTGATAAAGTTTTGAAGAAGTTCAAAATGGATCAAGCTAAGAAAGGGTTCTTGCCTGTGTTACAAGGTGTGAAGTTGAGTAAGACTCAATGTCCGACCACTGCAGAAGATAGAGAGAAAATGAAAAGTGTTCCCTATGCTTCAACCATAGGCTCTATCATGTATGCAATGCTGTGTACCAGACCTGATGTGTGCCTTGCTATTAGCCTAGCAGGGAGGTACCAAAGTAATCCAGGAGTGGATCACTAGATAGCAGTCAAGAACATCCTGAAGTACCTGAAAAGGACCAACGATATGTTTCTCGTTTATGGAGGTGACAAAGAGCTTATCATAAATGATTACGTTGATGCAAGCTTTGACACTGATCCGGACGATTCTAAATCGCAAACCGGATACGTGTTTATATTAAACGGTGGAGCTGTCAGTTGGAGCAGTTCTAAACAGAGCGTCATGGCGGGATCTACATGTGAATCAGAGTACATTGCTACTTCGGAAGCAGCGAATGAAGGAGTCTGGATGAAGGAGTTCATATCCGATCTAGGTGTCATACCTAGTGCATCGGGTCCAATGAAAATCTTTTGTGACAATACTGGTGGAATTGCCTTGGCAAAGGAATCCAGATTTCACAAGAGAACCAAGCACATCAAGAGACGCTTCAACTCCATTCGGGATCAAACCCAGGTGGGAGGCATAGAGATTTGCAAGATACATACTGATCTGAATGTTGCATAACCGTTGACTAAGCCTCTTCCACGAGCAAAAACATGATCAGCACCAAGGCTCCATGGGTGTTAAAATCATTACTGCGTAATCTAGATTATTGACTCTAGAGCAAGTGGGAGACTAAAGGAAATATGCCCTAGAGGCAATAATAAAGTTATTATTTATTTCCTTATTTCATGATAAATGTTTATTATTCATGCTAGAATTGTATTAACCGGAAACATAATACATGTGTGAATACATAGACAAACATAGTGTCACTAGTATGCCTCTACTTGACTAGCTCATTGATCAAAGATGGTTAAGTTTCCTAACCATAGACATGAGTTGTTATTTGATCAATGGGATCACATCATTAGGAGAATGATCTGATTGACTTGACCCATTCCGTTAGCTTAGCACTTGATCGTTTGTTTACTACTATTGCTTTCTTCATGACTTATACATGTTCCTATGACTATGAGATTATGCAACTCCCGAATACCGGAGGAACACTTTGTGTGCTACCAGACGTCACAACGTAACTGGGTGATCATAAAGGTGCTCTACAGGTGTTTCCGATGGTACTTGTTGAGTTGGCATAGATCAAGATTAGGATTTGTCACTCCGATTGTCGGAGAGGTATCTCTGGGCTCTCTCGGTAATACACATCACTATAAGTCTTGCAAGCATGATAACTAATGAGTTAGTTACAGGATGATGTATTACGGAACGAGTAAAGAGACTTGTCGGTAACGATATTGAACTAGGTATTGGATACCGACGATCGAATCTCGGGCAAGTAACATACCGATGACAAAGAGAACAATGTATAGTGTTGTGCGGTTTGACCGATAAAGATCTTTGTAGAATATGTAGGAAACAATATGAGCATCTAGGTTCCGCTATTGGTTATTGACCAGAAACGTGTCTCGGTCATGTCTACATAGTTCTTGAACCCGTAGGGTCCGCACGCTTAAAGTTCTATGACGATCGGTTTTATGAGTTTACATGTTTTGATGTACCGAAGGTAGTTTGGAGTCCCGGATGTGATCACGAACATGACGAGGAGTCTCAAAATGGTCGGGACATAAAGATTTATATATTGGAAGCCTATATTTGGATATCGGAAGTGTTCCGGGTGAAATCGGGATTTTACCGGAGTACCGGGGGTTACCGAACCCCCCCCCCCCGGGGGGGTTTAATGGGCCATGATGGGCCTTAGTGAAGAGAGGAGGGTCTGCCAGGGCAGGCCGCGCGCCCCCTCTCCCTCTAGTCTGAATTGGACAAGGAGGGGGGCGCCCCCCCTTTCCTTCCTCTCCCCCTCCTCCTTCCCCCTTCTCCTATTCCATCTAGGAACGGAGGGAGTCCTACTCCCGGTGGGAGTAGGACTCCTCCTGGCGCGCCTCCTCCTGGCCGGCCGCCTCTCCCCCCTTGCTCCTTTATATACGGGGGCAGGGGGCACCTCTAGATACACAAGTTGATCATTGAGATCTCTCCAGCCGTGTGCGGTGCCCCCCTCCACCGTAGTCCACCTCGGTCATACTATAGCGGTGTTTAGGCGAAGCCCTGTTGCGGTAGCTTCATCAACATCGTCACCACGCCGTCGTGCTGACGAAACTCTTCCCCGAGCTCTGATGGATCGTGAGTTCGCGGGACGTGTGCTGAACATGGAGGTGTCATACGTTCGGTGCTGAGGATCGGTCGATCGTGAAGACGTACGACTACATCAACCGCGTTGTCATAACGCTTCTGCTTAACGGTCTACGAGGGTACGTGGACGACACTCTCCCATCTCGTTGTTGTGCATCACCATGATCCTGCGTGTGCGTAGGAAATTTCCAACAGTTACGTCTACCATAAGGCCGACGGCGGATCCCTACAGCATGGCACTGTTGAGTTTCAGCGACGGGCACGTGTGGATGGATACATGCAGGATGGTGGTGTTGTCTAGCTCCGTGGTGGCATCGACGACAGGTCTGGCAAGGTCTGTGCGTCAATACCTGCTCTGGAGATGGATAGGTGGAAGACGGTGGTGGCGGGCTCTAAGAGTGCGTCGGGCCGGCGTGTGACCCGGTCCCGGCATTGTGGCTTGGCTGGGGCATCCGGCTTTAGATGTTAGGTTTTGGTGCGATGTCTGTTTAGTATTCGGGTCAGACATTCAGCACCCCTTCATCAAGCAGATATGAGTAGCGACATGTGTTTCCAAGATGATGACTTCAGGCTTACTTATGTATTACTTTGTAAGGCTTTATGAATAATAAATAAAATGGTTTCTTGGTAGTTTTCTGCTCTAGTGTGTGCATCGGCTTACGTGCATGTTGGTGGCTTGTGATGCCCCTTGATCCACACAGGGCTTGTTGGCGCTGCTCGAGGCCGTCCCCGCGGTTGCACCAACCCGCGCTCCGCTGCCCCTTTGGGTCATAGCGCCGCGGCCCGCGGTCTTCCTGCTGTCGCGCCAACCTGCCTGCTACCGTCGCATCACCCCTTCGGGCCGTAGCACCACGGTCCGTGGTCCACTCCACCATCCCAGCACGTCGATTTCCTGTGGTATGCACCGCGCCGCCTTCCTCGGCGCAGGAACGCCATTGTACGCGCCGGTCTTCGTCACGTTGTCGGGGTTCTCGCCTACTATGAGCAATGTCGCTGTGCTTCTAACCAAGCAGCCGCCGCCTCCTCCTCACCCCGCCGCTACCTCTCTTCTTCCCAGTCCACGGCGACTGCCTCGACACCGGCCACCCCGACTCGACATCGACCATTGCGTCCCTCTCACAACTACCTCAACCACAACTACACCACCCTACACTCTCGGCTACCTCAACATCGGCAAAAAGGACTACCGCCTTGCTTGAGCAACCTTGTTGGTTTCCACTCCAGCCACAACTTCCGTGGTGCATCGACTGTTACGATTGTGGGGGATGTCCGTCGGCTTATCTTCGGATTCTTCTCCTGTCTCACCGTCTGCATCGCTACCATTGTATTAGGAAGTGTATGATAGACTAGGATTTGTTTCTGCCATATCTTGTACTCGAAACTGATCATTGTACTCCTATATATATGCTCACGAGGTTCAATAGTATAACATCGATTCTACCAATCCCTCTCTATCCCTTCTAATAGTGAGGAAGCTCCCGGGGTCCATATCTATGACGGTGGTGTTGTCCGTGGGCGTGGAGCACTTTGTCCGGCGGAGATTGGCCGTGTACTCTGCGTGCAGCGATGGGTCCGCGTCACTAGGACGGCCGTGACCGGTGAAGTTGTACAGCCATTGTGTGCGCCCATGAGCGGCGCAGATACATGATGAGCAGGTCAAGTGGTGAACGCAGTGTAATAGGTGTGTTGAAATATATTGCCCGCCTCTCTCAATCAGCTCGGACTTTTGGATGAGTTGGCTGGAGTATGAATTCAATATGGTAACAGAGCCAAGAGGTTTTGAGTTCAAGACCCTACCAACGCAATATTAAAATAAAAAGATTCTGCGGCCTACTTCGATCCCACGTCTAACGACTAAATAAGTTTAGACGTGAGGGGGGTGTTGAAATATAATGCCCGTCTCTCTCCTTCAGTTTGGATTTTTGGATGAGTTAGCTGGAGTATGAGTCCAATAAGGTGCAGAATTCAGCAAGTTCAGTACCACAATGCATTGCCATTCAGTAAACTTTACTAATGTTAAACTGCTGTAAAAACATGCATCAGACTGTGTTGTTTAAAGAACACACGAAACACATATTTGACAGGGTTCGTGTCAAATGTTACGAGTTAGTGATGTCTAGCATAATGAGTTGCAACGCCTAGCAATTACAGCTTAGTGCTAGAATGTAGAAGGTCTAGAGACCTCTTTCTTGATATTCCACGTCCTAATGTCTTGTAACTTAACATGTACATGTACTATATAAATAGACCAATATAGTGAGGATTATCACGACAAATATCTCTTCTATCTTGGTAATCAGAGCTCGATCTTCTTCCTCACCATGTCCACCACTCCTTCTACCAGTGATGGCACCTCCGGCATGATCATCTCATCCGGCTCCGCCTCCATTGCTGCCATCGCTAACCTGATCACCATCCGCCTCATAAGGGAGAATTTTCTTCTTTGGAAAACTCAGGCCGTCCCTATCCTTCGTGTGCAGGGCTCCTTCAGCTACGTCGATGGCACCATCCCTCCACCGGCGGAGACCATCATCGAGGGTACCGGCGATGCTGCCCGTATCATGGAAAATCCGGTGTTCCTTCGCTGGTATCAACAGGACCAGGTAGTCCTCGTCGCCTTGCTCTCCTCAATGACTGAGGACATCATCAGGCAATTGACGTAGTTGCCCACCTCCCGTGCCGTCTGGGATGCGCTGCACGTGATGTTTTCCTCAGAGAGTTGCGCATGCGTGATGCAAATCCGCTACATGCTCTCCAACCAGAAGAAAAAGGACCTATCTGCTGCTGCGTACTAAAACAAGATAAAGGGGTATGCCGATGCTATGGCGTCCGCTGGCAAGCCCCTCTCCGATGAGGAGGTTCTTGTCTACATGCTTGCTGGTCTGGGCTCAGAATATGAGCCCCTTGTTGCTTCAATCATAGCACGTGATGAGCCAGTGAGCCTTGCTAGCTTGTATGCGTATTTGCTTAGTGCCGAGCTTCGTCTTAAGCAGCAGACTTCCACCGGCGAGATCTTCTCCTCTGCTAATGCAGCAGGCCGCGGTGGAGGTCGTGGTGGCCAGGGGCAGGGCCGTGGCCGTGGAGGACGCAACCGCAACAAGCCAACCTGCCAAGTCTGCCAGAAATATGGGCATGATGCGTTGAGGTGCAGGCAGCGTTTTAACCGCGAGCGCTACCAAAACACTGAGCGCAACAGCAACGCTACCAACACCGGCGGCCATGGTGGCCACTCTGTCGACACCAACTGGTACCTCGACTCCGGCACGACGGACCACCTCACCAGCGACCTTGATCGCCTCACGGTCCATGATTGCTACAGCGGCAAGGATAAGGTCCATGTTGCCAACGGAGCAGGTTTGCGAATCTCTCACGTTGGTCAATCTATGCTTTCTGGCTCACACAAACCACTCCTGCTTAAAAATGTTCTTCACGTTCCAGAGTTACACAAACACCTTATTTCAACTCATAAACTTGTTTCTGATAACCGTGCATTTCCCGAGATGTATCCTGACTTTTTTCGTCTAAAGGATCAAGTCACGAGGAGGGTCCTTCTGCAAGGTTGAAGCCGCGGCGGTCTCTACCCGGTGCCAAGCTTCCGTGCGTCTTCATCTTTCAGTCAGTCCAGTCTCCGCGTCCTCTCCGTTGTCAAGCTCACCTCTGAACATTGGCACAAGAGGCTCGGCCATCCTTCATCCAGCGCCGTCGATTCCGTCATTAGGTTGAATAAACTACCTTGTGCACCATCTCATGAGTCTTTAGTATGTGATGCTTGCCAACGTGGCAAAATGCATCAGCTTCCATATAATAATTCCTCTCATTTTTTTTCGAAAAGGGGTTTACCCCAGCCTCTGCATCAGAACAATGCATACGGCTCATATTATTAAAAGCATAATCCAGTAGAAAAGTCGCCAAGTATCGAGGTGCGAAAATAAACAAAAGGCTCGAAAGAGCTACAGCCCAAAACCACAACCGGCTGGCAAACACAATAGGAGCACTATATGCCTATCCTATTACATGACCGCCATCCAAATCGGTTGAAAATATCCCGCGCTACCATCTCCCACCGGGTAGACGCAGTAACCAAACGCTCCCTGGCCTCCGTCGGAGTGAGTAGCGACCACATACGGATGAACGTCGTGGCCCTGAAGATAACCTGCAAAAAGTGAATGTTTGTTGATCGGTTAAATACTAAATCATTTCTACAGTTCCATACTGCCCAAAGTAAAGCACAAATGCCAACACGAATGTGTCTTGCAGTATCGGAATCAACTCCATCAAGCCATGCTCCACATAACATGTTGATAGAGGTGGGCTGATTAATATTAAACGCAATATGAATCGACCGCCACAGAATCTTAGCCAACGGACAATCGAGAAAGAGGTGTTTGATGTTTTCGTTATGATCGCAAAAGCTACACCTAGAAGAGCCCATCCAGTTGCGTCTTGCCAGGTTATCCTTAGTCAAAATGACTTGTTTATGCACAAACCACATAAACACTTTGATTCATAAGGGAAACTTTACTTTCCAAACGTGAATCGAAGAAGGGACAACGCTAGAGTTAATGACATCCAGATATATAGATTTAACTGAGAACACACCATTCTTAGTAAGTTTCCAATACAGCTGATCTGGTTGTTGGGACAGCCGGACCTCCATCAAACGTCTAACAAGGTGGAGCCAGGCCTCCCAACGATTTCCAACTAGCGTCCTCCGAAAACTAATATTGAGGGAAGTGGATTGTAAAACAGTTGCAACGTAGGCTTCTCTACGTCGCACAATGTTGTACAAAGTAGGATATTGAAGTGCAAGGGGAGTCTCCCCAAGCCACGTATCCTCCCAAAACCTCGTAGTGGCACCATTCCCGACAATAAATTTTGACTTGTTGAAAAAAAGTTGTTTGACTCTCATCAAACCCTTCCAAAAAGGTGAGTCGGAAGGCCTCACGTTTACCTGGGCCAAGGTTTTAGCATAAAGATACTTATTGCGCAACATCTGTGCCTAAGTAGCGTCCAACTCAGACCATAGTTTAAATAGCCATTTGATAAGGAGACATATGTTTTTGACTTCCAAATTTTCAATACCAAGACCCCCTTGGTCCTTCGGCCTACAGATTATATCCCACTTAGCAAGCCTATACTTTCATTTGAGCTCATCATTCTGCCAAAAGAATCAAGATCGCTAAAAATCTAACCTTTTCCCGACTCCCACCGGAACCTAGAAAAAGGATAAGAGAAACATAGGCATACTGGTAAGGACCGAATTAATCAAAATCAATCATCCTCTGTATGACATGAGCTTCCCTTTCCAACAGCTCAGTTTCTTTTCAAAGCGATCCTCGATGCATTTCCACTCAGAGTTAGTCAGCTTACGATGATGAATGGGTATACCTAAGTACTTAAACGGTAAGGAGCCAAATTCACATCCGAACAATTGTTTATACGTGTCCTGGTCATCCTTTGCTCTTCCGAAGCAAAACAATTCGCTCTTGTGGAAGTTAATTTTGAGGCCAGATAATTGTTCAAATAAGCATAACAACAGCTTCATGTTTCTTGCTTTCGCCAAGTTGTGCTCCATAAAGATGATAGTATCATCAGCATACTGAAGAATGGAAATCCCTCCGTCAACTAGATGTGGGACCAGGCCGCCTACCTGCCCTGCATCCTTTGCCCGACCTATTAAAATAGTCAGCATATCCGCCACTATGTTAAACAGGATCGGTGACATCGGGTCTCCTTGCCTTAGCCCCTTGTGTGTTTGGAAATAGTGACCTATGTCGTCATTCACTTTAACCCCTACACTCTCTTTTTGCGTAAAGGAGTCAATCTGGTTTCTCTAGGCTGAATCAAAACCTTTCATACGCAAAGCTTGTTGAAGGAAAGGCCATTTAACTTTATCATATGCTTTTTCAAAATCCACTTTAAAAACTATGCCATCAAGTTTTTTTGAGTGGATTTCATGGAGCGTTTCATGCAAGACAACAACCCCTTCAAGGATATTTCTATCAGGCATGAAAGCAGACTGGGACGGATGAACCACATGATGCGCAATCTGCGTAAGTCTGTTCGTCCCGACCTTGGTGAAAATTTTGAAACTCACATTAAGCAGGCATATGGGTCTGAACTGCTCAATGCGAGCAGCGTCTGTCTTCTTAGGAAGAAGAGTTATCGTTCCAAAATTCAGCTTAAACAACTGGATCTGTTCCTCAAAAAACTCGTGGAACATGGGCATCAAATCTCCCTTAATAAAATGCCAGCACTTTTTGTAGAACTCCGCCGGGAACCCATCCGGTCCTGGAGCCTTATTATTCTCCATTTGTGCAATAGCTTCAAACACCTCTTTCTCAGAGAAAGGAGCAGTCAGGAGCTCATTCTCGACAGTCTCAAGTTGAGGAACATCCTCAACCCTAGACTCATCTAAGGACACAAAATTCTCTTCCGAGGGACCAAACAACTGCTTATAATAGTTGGTAATATAGACTTTCAGATTGTCTTGACCAACTATCGTCCCCTCGTCTTGTTCTAGCTGGAAAATTCTCTTTTTACGATGCTTCCCATTAGCAATCATATGAAAGAATTGAGTATTGTCCTCGCCTTGTACTATCTTGCGAACTTTAGCTCGCAACGCCCACTTCAATTCCTCCTCTCGAAGAAGCTGTTTAAGACGCATCTCCGCCTCTATCTTTGTCTCCAACTCACTGGAATCCAAGATAGATGTTTCAGCTTTAACTTCAAGATTTTGAATAAGTAGAAGAAGTCTCTCCTTCTCCGCCTTATAAATACCATGCGTGTGCTTAGCCCATCCTCGAAGGAACCTTCAGAGATGACGAATCTTGCATTGCCATCGCTCGATAGGTGTCCTTCCTCCTGAGTCTTTAGCCCACTCCCGAGCTAAAAACTCGAGGAACCCTTCTCTTTCAAACCAGGCAAGTTCAAAAGAGAAAATGTTCTTGTTGCCCACAAAAGTTTGCTCTCATGAATCGACTAGTAATGGTGTATGATCAGAGACACCTCTTGTCAGTGCTTGCACGGTTACCAAAGGAAACTTCTGTTCCCATTCTACACTGGCTAGGACACGGTCAAGTTTCTCAAACGTCGGGACCGGTAATGAATTAGCCCAGGTGAACTTCCTACCCGAAAGCTCTATCTCTCTGAGATCCAAGCTTTCTATAATAGTGTTGAACATAAACGACCAGCGGCCGTCAAAATTGTCATTATTCTTTTCGTCCTTCCTACGGATAATGTTGAAATCCCCCCTACTAATAGGGGGAGATGTTCGTTACCACAAATACGAACCAAATCCGCCAAAAAGTCTGGCTTGAGCTCTGGTTGCGCAGCTCCGTACACCGCCACCAAATCCCAATCAAACCCATCTACCTTAGTTCTAACTCGAAACTTGACAGCAAAATCCCCCAAAACTACACTCCAAACTTCCAACGTTTCGCACTTAACCCCAAGTAAAACCCCACCGGATCTTCCTCGAGGGGGGAGGCAATGCCAGTAAAAATCT